>NW_004444005.1:8042326-8063629 GCF_000243295.1 Trichechus manatus latirostris | reverse complement strand
TGATATTGGGGTAGTTTTCTGTCAGCAGTTCTTCAATGATCCTCTCTGTGTTTTCTGTTTTCTCCCCTTGTTCTGGAACTCCAATCACTTGTAAATTTTTGCTTTTGATTGTATCCCACATAATTCTCAGGGTCTCTTCATTTTTCTTTGTTCTTTTATCTGAGTTTTCCTCAAACAGAGTTGCATCTAAGTATTTGTCATCAATTCCACTGATCCTGTCTTCCACCATTTCAGATCTGCTCCTCAGCCCTTTTATGACACCATCCATTTCGGAAATCTTGTTGTTTATCTTTTGGATTTCTAATTGTTGTTTTTGTGTAATTTCTAGTAGTGAATTTGTTTTGGCATTTTGTTCCTGCAGTATTTTCCTGAATTCTTCCAATTTTTTGTCTGTATTTTCCATGAATTTATCTATTTTTTCCTCATTTTTGTCTGCTTTTTGCTTCAACTCTTGGAGAATTCTGAGTATTAGTGATTTGAATTACCTATCAGGTAGTTCTAGTGCCTTTTCTTCCACTGGAAAGTCATCTGGTGTTTTATTTTGGATGCCTACTGGAACCATCCTGTCCTGTTTTTGTAAATGTTTGATATTGTCTGCTGTTTTCAGGGCATTCAGTAGTTATTTTTCTCATTTATTGACTGTAGATTTGTTTGTTTTATTTGGCTGTGTCTGAGCAGGCAGGCTGTGTGTTCTTTATTGTTTGCTCATCTGTGGGCACGATACTTTTCACTTCCTTCTCTAATTGGCAGGGTCAGTCGCTCAGATATGGTACAGCAGAGCAGGTCTAGCTGAAGAGGAGTTACTGGGACAGGTTGTTTGTGGAACTTGCTACAGCCACCAGCGCAGGTCAGTAATCAGTGCAGGGCAGGTTCCAGTAGGCCGTGCCTATGCTGCTTGGTAGTATGATGCACGGTGCAGGTAGGCAGGATGTAGGGGGGAGATTGTTATGTGTGGAGCTAAGATGGATACGGGAGAGAGGAGAGAGGAACAGGAGCCAAAAACATACAAACAAACAAAAAAGAGTGCTAGGGGAGCTTGCTGTTGGAGTGGAGAGATGAGAGACTATGACATAGAGAAAAACAAAAACGGGAAGAAGAAGGAAAAAAAAGAAAAGAATGAATAAATAAAAATCAGAAAGGAAAAAGAACAGCAAAGCTCCCAGGGATCCCACCGGTGTAGCTAAGAGGTCTGGGGAAGTTGTTCTCAGGTGTTGCAGTACAGCCTGGCTAGAAGGTGTAGAGGTATACAATGCCAGATATTCAGGGAACAGAAAGAGAAGGAAGGTATAGAGAGACGAGAAACTGAGTAATGAAGAAAGACAAAAGGGGAAAAAGAGGGAAAAGAAAAAAACTAATAAAAAAAAAAAGAACAAGAAAAGCCCCCAAAAAAAGAAAGAAAAAAAAACCCACGAGAAAAGAAATGTCCTCAGGGATCCCTCTGCATGTCTGTGCAAGCTGAGGGGGTAGGTTCCAAGACACGCAGCCCCGCCCCGCCAGAACAGGCTCCCAACTCAAGAAAAGGAAAAGAAAACAAACAAACAAAAGCCCCGGGATCCCACCAGCATGGCAGCCCAGACCGGGAAGCAGTTCCACACTCCAACAGAGCTCTGCAGCCCCTCAGGAAGAAGCAAAGATGGCGCACGGAGCCAGGTATTTGAGCGAAAGGAGGGGGAGGTGGTGAGAGGTAAGGAAGAAATCAAAAGAAGAGGAGAAAAAGCAACACCAGCAGCCAATAAATGGCACTCAGAGAGCCTGCGAGTGCAGATGCGTGGAATCCAAGCAGCCGTTGCTTCCTGGACAAGAGACTGTGGCCGTGGGAAGCAGAGGAGGCTGAGTGGGGGTGAAAAAGGGTGGGGGGATGGGAAAGTGTATATTGCAAATTACCAGTTGTTCTGTCTCCTGCTGGAAGCCCCGTGAAGCTGCTTTCTCATACCCCCATTTGCTGGTCTCTGATAGGAGTCTGAGATGGCAGATCCGTGCTGCGTTAGCTGATAGGGGACCTCTGCATGAATCTCTCCTCGCTCTCCATTCTCTGTCAGTTTTCTCACTCCACTGGTGCTTGGCTGAGTTCGTTATCTCTTCATTTGATGTTTGAGGGTTTCAGGATTGCTTTTTTCTCTGTTTGGCTTAGTTTTTCAGATCTTTGCCGTGGAGGGATGGTGTGGTGTTTCTGTCTAGAGCACCATTTTGCAGGAAGTCGAGCCAATCTTTTTTGAGATATAAAAGAGAGAAGCGAGCAGAGACACATGGGGACCTCATACCACCAAGAAAGCAGTGCCAGGAGCAGAACGCATGCTTTGGACCTGAGGTTCCTGCACTGAGATGCTCCCAGACCAAGGGAAGACTGATGACAAGGACCTTCCACCAGAGCCGACAGAGAGAGAAAGCCTTTCTCTGGAGCTGATGCCTTGAATTTGGACTTGTGGCCTACTGGACTGTGAGAGAATAAATTTCTCTTTGTTAAAGTCATCCACTTGTGGCATTTCTGTTATAGCAGCACTAGAAGACTAAGGCACTCCCCTCCTCCTCCTTTTTTTTTTTTTTTTTTTGCCTAAAGTTGTTTCAATTGGCTTCTGTCATTTGTAATTAGAAAAATCCTAACTAACACACAGGTCAGCAAGCTATAGTGAGGGGCAAAATTCTTAAACTAAGAGTGGATTTTACTTTTTTAAAGAGTCGTAAAAGAAGAAGGAGGAGGAGGAGAAGGAGAAGGAGAAAAATAACAAGAAGAAAAAGAAGGAGGAGGAGGAGGAGGAGAAGTAACAGAGACTGAATGTGGTCCTGCAAAGCCTAAAATGTTTACTACCTGGTCCTTTACAGAAAAAGTTTGTTGACATCTAGACATTACTTACAAAAATTCCTGATCTGAACATTTAGTTCACTTATTTTCATCTTTCCTTTCAGTAATGAAAGCAATGCATTTGCCTCTGAGTTTAGCTTTGACTGCCTTCTGCAAGTTTTGGCATGTAGTGCAGCAGAGGTTATTTTCACAACTATCTTCCCCCACTCAAGTGCTGATATTGAGACTTTCCTTTCCATACTCATTGCCCACCACTGACACAAACCCTGTCTTGGAAGGGCTTCAGAGTATTCTCTGAAGAGGAAGGTGACTACACAGGGAAATTTGGATAGGAGGTGAAAAGTCCTGGGCCGTGGGCCAACATCCTTCCACTTGAAAATTCATGGGTACTGAATTTGGAGACTATCATGGATTGAATTGTGTCCCCCAAAAATATGTGTCATCTGGGCTAGGCCATGATTCCCAGTATTGTGTGATTGTCCTCCATTTTCTCATCTGACGTGATTTTCCTATGTGTTGTGGATTCTACCTCTACGACGTTAATGAGGCAGGATTAGAGGCAGTTATGTTAATTAGGCAGGACTAAATCTACAAGATTAGATCGTGTTTTAAGCCAATCTCTTTTGAGATACAAAAAAGAGAAGCAAGCAGAGAGACATGGGGACTTCATATTACCAAGAAAGAAGTACTGGAAGCATAGCACATCCTTTGGACCTGGGGTCCCTGTGCCAAGAAGTTCCTTGACCAGGGGAAGATTGATGACAAGGACCTTCCCCCAGAGCTGACAGACAGAGAAAGCCTTCCCCTGGAGCTGGCTCCCTGAATTTGGATTTCTAGCCTCCTAGAATAAATTTTTCTTTGTTAAAACCATCCACTTGTGGTATTTCTGTTATAGCAGCACTAGGTAACTAAGACAGAGACCATCTCAAGACTAGATTTGACTCGTTGAACACTAATGACTGAAGACCAGACGAATTGTGGGATAACATCAAGGATATTAGGCATGAAGAAAGCAAAAGGTCATTAAAAAGAGAGGAAGGAAAGAAAAGACCAAAATGTATGCTAGCAGACACTCTGAAACTTGCTCTTGAATGTAGACTAACTAAAGCAAATGGAAGAAATGCTGAAGTAAAAGAGCTGAACAGAAGGTTTCAAAGGGTGGCTTGAGAAGACAAAGTAAAGTATTATAATGACATGTGCAAAGATCTGGAGTTAGAAAACCAACAGGGAAGAACACACCTGGCATTTCTCAAGCTGAAAGAACTGAAGAAAACATTCAAGCCTCCGGTTGCAATATTGAAGGATTCTATGGGCAAAATCCCCACCCATCTCTCAGTTTGTCATACTGTGGTGGCTTGTGTGTTGCTGTGATACTGGAAGCTATGCCACCAGTATTTCAAATACCAGCAGGGTCACCCATGGTAGACAAGTTTCAGCAGAGCTTCCAGACTAAGATAGACTAGGAAGAAAGACCTGACAGTCTACTCCTGACAAAACTGGCCAGTGAAAACCTTATGAATAGCAGTAGAACATTGTCTGATATCGTGCTGGAAGATGAGCCCCTCAGGTTGGAAGGCACTCAAAATCCAACTGGAGAAGAGCTACCTCCTCAAAATAGAGTCAACCTTAATAACGTGGATGGAGTCAAGCTTTCAGGACCTTCATTTGCTGATGTGGCACCACTCAAAATGAGAAGAAACAGCTGAAAATATCCATTAATGATGAGAACATGGAATGTACGAAGTATGAATCTAGGAAAACTGGAAGTCGTCAAAAATGAAATAGAATACATAAACATTGATATCCTAGGCAATAGTGAGCTTAAATGGACTGGTATTGGCCATTTTGAATTGGGCAATCAGATGGTCTACAATGCCAGAGTTGACAAATTGAAGAGGAATGAAGTCGAATTCATTGTCAAAAAGAACATTTCAAGATCTATCCTGAAGTACAATGCTGTCAGTGATAGGATAATATCCATATGCCTACAAGGAAGACCCGCTGGTGCAGTAGTTAAAGAGTTCAGCTGCTAACCAAAAGATCAGCAGTTTGAATCCACCAGCAGCTCTTTAGAAACCCTATGGGGCAGTTCTACTCTGTCCTTTAGGGGCACTATGAGTCGGAATCAACTCAATGGCATGCGTTTTTCTTAACAAGGCAGATCAGTTAACACGAGTACTATTCAAATTTACACATCAACCACTAATGCCAAAGATGAGGAAATTGAAGATTTTTACCAACTTCTGCAGTCTGAAATTGATCAAACATGCAATCAAGATGCACTAATAATTACTGGTGATTAGAAACAAAGAAGGATTGGTAGTTGGAAAATACGGCCTTGGCGTTAGAAATGACACCAGAGATCACATGATAGAATTTTGCAGGACCAATGACTTATTCATTGCAAATACCCTATTTCAACAACATAAATGGCGACTGTACATGTGGACCTTGCCATATGGAATACACAGGAATCAAATCGACTACATTTGTGGAAAGAGACAATGGAAAAGCTCAATATCATGAGTCAGAACAAGGCCAGAGGCCAACTGTAGAACAGACCATCAATTGCTCCTATGCAAATTCAAGTTGAAGAAAATTAGAGCAAGTCCACGAGAGCCAAAGTATGACCTTGAGTGTATCTCACCTGAATTTAGAGACCATATCAAGAATAGTTCTGAAGCATTGAACGCTAATGACCAAAGACCAGACGAGTTGTGGAATGACAACGTGGACACCATACATGAAGAAAGCAAAAGGTCATTAAAAAGACAGGAAAGAAAAGACCAAAATGGATGTCAGAAGAGATTCTGAAATTTGCTCTTGAATGTCACATAGCTAAAATGAACAGAAGAAATGAAGTAAAAACTCTGAACAGAAGATTTTAAAGGGCAGCTCGAGAAGACAAAGTAAAGTATTATAATGAAATGTGCAAAGACCTGGAGTTAGAAAATCAAAAGGGAAGAACAAGCTCAGCATTTGTCAAGATGAAAGAAGTGAAGAAAAAATTTAAGGCTCGAGTTGCAATATTGAAGGATTCTATGGGGAAAATAGTCCAGTTTCTCTGATTATTTGCCCAGCATACAGACTGAATAAGTATGGTGAAAAGATATAACCCTGACACACAACTTCCCTGATTTTAAACCATGCTGTATCCCCTTGTTCTGTTCGAACAACTGCCTCTTGGTCTAAGTACACGTTCTTCATGAACACAATTAAGTGTTCTGGAACTCCAATTCTTTGCAAGATTGTCCATAATTTGTTATGATCCACACAGTGAGATGCCTTTGCATAATCAGTAAAACACAGCTAAACATCTTTCTGGTACTGTCTGCTTTTGGTCAAGATCCATATGACATTAGCAACGATATTCCTCATTCCACGTCCTTTTCTGAATCTGGCTTGAACTTCTAGCAGTTCCCTGTTGATGTACTGCTGTAACCATTTTTGAATGATCTTCAGCAAAATTTTACTTGTGTGTGATATTAATGATACTGTTTGATAATTTCCCCACTCTGTTAAATCTCCTTTCTTTGGAATGGGTACAAATATGGATTGCTTCCAGTCAGTTGGCCAGGTAGCTGTCTTCCAAATTTTTTGGCATAGATGAGTAAGTCTATGGTATTCCATCAATTCCTGGAGCCTTGCTTTTCGCCAATGCCTTCAGTGCAGCTTGGACTTCTTCCTTCGGTACCATCAGTTCCTGATCATATGCTACCTCTTGAAATGGTTGAACATCACCCAATTCTTTTTGGTACAGTGACTCTTCATATTCCTTCCATCTTCTTTTTGTGTTTCCTGTGTCGTTTAATATTTTTTCCCGTAGAATTCTTCATTTATTGCCACTCGAGGCTTTAATTTTTTTTTCAGTTCTTCCAGCTTGAGAAATGCCAAGCATGTTCTTCCCTTTTGGTTTTCTATCTCTAGCTCTTTGCACATGTCATTATAATACTTTACTTTGTCTTCTTGAGCCGCCCTTTGAAATCTTCTGTTTAGCTCTTTTACTTCATCATTTCTTCCTTTGGCTTTAGCTTCTCAACATTCAACAGCAAGTTTCAGAGTCTCTTCTGACATCCATTTTGATCTTTTCTTTCTTTGCCGTCTTTATAATGACCTCTTGCTTTCTTCATGTATGAAGTCCACAATGTCATTGCACAACTCATCTGGTCTTCAGTCATTAGTGCTCAATGCATCAAATCTATTCTTGAGATGATCTCTAAATTCAGGTGGGATATACTCAATGTCGTACTTTGGCTGTCCTGGACTTGCTCTAATTTTCTTCAACTTCAACTTGAATTTGCATATGAGCAATGGATGGTCTGTTCCACAGTTGGCCCCTGGCCTTGTTCTGACTGATGATATTGAGCTTTTTCATCATCTTTTTCCACAAATGTAGTCAAGATGATTCCTGTGTATTTCATATGGTGAGGTCCGCGTGTTTAGCTGCCATTTATGTTGGTGAAAAAAAGATACATACACTGAAGAAGTCATTGGTCTTGCAAAATTCTGTCATCCCATCTCCAGCATCATTTCTATCACCAAGGCCATATTTTCCAACTCCAATCCTTCTTCTTTGTTTCCAACTTTTGCATTCTGATCGCCAGTAATTATCAATACATCCTGATTGCACATTCGATCAATTTCAGACTGCAGAAGCTGGTAAAAACCTTCAATTTATTACTCTTTGGCCTTAGTGGTTGGTGTGTAAATTTGAATAATAGTCGTATTAACTGGTCTTCCTTGTGGGGGTATGGATATTATCCTATCACTACCAGCGTTGTACTTCAGGATACATCCTGAAATGTTCTTTTCGACGATGAAAGCGAGGCCATGCCTCTTCACGTTGTCATTCCTGGCATAGTAGACCATACGATTGTCTGATTCAAAATGGCCGATACTAGTCCACTTCAGCTCACTATTGCCTAGGGTATCAATGTTTATGGTTCCATTTCATTTCTGACCATTTCCAGTTTTCCTAGATCCACACTTCGTACATTCCACATTCTGATTATTAATGGATGTTTGCAGCTGTTTCTTCTCATTTTGAGTCCTGCCACATCAACAAATGAAGGTCCTGAAAGCTTGACTCTGTCCACGTCATTAAGATTGACTCTACTTTGAGGAGGCAGCTCTTCCTCAGTCTTATTTTGAGTGTCTTCCAACCTGAGGGGCTCATCTTCCAGCACTATATCAGACAATGTTCCACTGCCATTCATAAGGTTTTCACTGGCCAGTTTTTTCAGAAGTAGACTGTCACATCTTTCTTCCTAGTCTATCTTAGTCGGGAAGCTCTGCTGAAACCTGTCCACCATGGGTGACCCTGGTGGTATTTGAAATACCAGTGGCAAAGCTTCCAGTATCACAGCAACATGCAAGCCACCACAGTACGACAAACTGACAGACACATGGTGTTTGAGAAGCTGGACTATATGAAGAAGAACACAGCATCAGGATAGGAGGAAGACTCGTTAACAGCCTGCATTATGCAGATGACACAACCTGCTTGCTGAAAGTGAAGATGACTTGAAACACTTACTGATGAAGGTCAAAGGCCACAGCCTTCAGTAGGGATTACACCTCAACATGAAGAAAACAAAAATCCTCACAACTGGACCAGTAAGCAACATCATGATAAACACAGAAAAGATTGAAGTTGTCAAGGATTTCATTTTACTTGGATCCACAATCAACACCCATGGAAGCAGCAGTCAGGAAATCCAATGATGCATTCATTGCATTGGGCACATCTGCTGCAAAAGACTTCTTTAAAGTGTTAAAAAGCAAAGATGTCAATTTAAGGACTAAGGTCGCCTGACCCAAGCCATGGTGTTTTCAATCACCTCATATGCATGTGAAAGCTGGGCAATGAATAAGAAACACTGAAGAAGAATTGATGCCTTTGAATTACAGTGTTGGCGAAGAATATTGAATATACCATGGACTGCCAGAAGAGCGAACAAATCTGTCTTGGAAGAAGTACACCAGAATGCTTATTAGAAGCAAGGACGGCAAGACTTAGTCTCACATGCTTTGGATGTGTTATCAGGAGGGATCAGTTCCTGGAGAAAGACATCATGCCTGGTAAAGTAGAGGGTCAGCAAAAAAGGGGAAGACCCTCAGTGAGATGGATTGACACAGTGGCTGCAACAATGGGCTCAAATATAGCAACAAATGCGAGGATGGAACAGGACTGGCCAGTGTTTCCTTCTGTTGTACATGGGGTCACTATGAGTTGGAATGTATTCGACAGCACTTAACAACAGCCTAACATGGGGCAAGTATTGGAAGACACAGGGAGCATCTAAAGAAGATGGAAGGAATACACAGAGTTATTGTACCAAAAAGAACCAGTTGATGTTCAACCATTTTAGGAGGTAGCATATGCATATGAAGGAAGAAGTCCAAGCTGCATTGAAGGCGTTGGTGGAAAACAAGACTCCAGGAACTGACGAAATACCAATTGAGATGTTTCGACAAATGGATGCAGTGCTGGAGGTGCTCACTCATCTATGCCAAGAAATTTGAAAGATAGTTGCCTGGCCAACTGACTGGAAGAGATCCATATTTGTGCCCATTCCAAATAATGGTGTTCCTACAGAATGTGAAAATTATTGAATAATATCATTAATATCGCGTGAAAGTAAGATTTTGCTGAAGATAATTCAAAAATGGTTGCAGCTGTACATCAACAGAGAACTGCCAGAAATTCCAGCTGGATTCAGAAGAAGACAGGGAAAAGGGATAACATTGCTGATGTTAGATGACTCTTGGCTGAAAGCAAAGAATACCAGAAAGATGTTTACTTGTGTTTATTGGGTATGCAAAGGCATTTGACTGTGTGGAGCTTAACAAATTATTGATAACATCGCAAAGAATGCGAATTCCAGAACATTTAATTGTGCTCATGAGGAACCTGTACTTAGACCAAGAGGTGGTCGTTGGGACGAAACAAGAGGATACTGCGTGGTTTAAAATCAGGAAAGGTGTGTGTCAGGGTTGTATCATTTCACCATACTTATTCAATCTATATGGTGAGCAAATAATCTGGGAAGCTGGACTATGTGAAGAAGAATGGGGCATCAGGATTGGAGGAAGACTCATTAACAACCTGCCGTATGCAGATGACACAACCTTGCTTGCTGAAAGCAAAGAAGACTTCAAGCTGTCACTGATCAAGATCAAAGACTACAGCCTTCAGTGTGGGCTGCACCTCAACATAAAGAAAACAAAAATCCTCACAACTAGACCAATAAGTAACACGATTAACGGAGAAAAGATAGAAGTTGTCAAGGGTTTCATTTTACTTGGATCCACAATCACCTCCTATGGAAGCAGCAGTCAAAAAAATCAAATGACGTACTGCGTTGGGCAAATTTGCTGCAAAAGACTTCTTTAAAGTGTTAAAAAGCAAAGACTTCACTTTGAGAAATAAGGTGTGCCTAACCCCAGCCACGGTATTTTCAATTGCCTCAAATGCTGGACAATAAATAAGACTGAAGAAGAACTGATGCCTTTGAATTATAGTGTTGGCGAAGAATATTGACTATACCATGGACTGCTAAAAGAACAAACAGATCTGTCTTGGAAGAAGTACAGCCAGAATGCTCCGTAGAGGCGTGGAAGGTGAGACTTCGTCATGTACTTTGGCCATGTTATCGGGGGACCAGTTCCTGGAGAAGGACATCATATTTGGCAAAGTAGAGGTGAGAGAAAAACAGGAAGACCCTCAATGAGATGGGTTAACACAGTGCCTGCAACAATGGGCTCAAGCATAACGATTGTGAGGATGGCACAGGGCTGGGCATTGTTTCATTATGAGGCAAAACTAACTCGACAGACCCTGACAACAACAGCATGCAGTCAGTGACGGATTCTTGGTGGTGACCTGGTTAAGCTCTTGGCTGCTAACAAGAAAGTTCAGTGATTTGAACCCACCAGCTGCTCCATGGGAGAAAGATGTGGCACTCTGCTCCTGCAAAGATTGCAGCCTTGGAAACCCTCTGAGCAATTCTATTCTGTCCTATAGGGTTGCTATGAGTCGGAATTGACTCAATGGCGAAGGATTTATGCAGGCAGCTGTTGATGGAATGTTACCATTTCACAGCAATCAGAAAAAAAGCTAGTGTAACTAGATGACCAGCTTGGCCCAGTTTGCCTGAGACTGTCCCAGGTATAAAACTGAAAATCTCCCAGCCTAGACATCCCCTTAGTCC
Source organism: Trichechus manatus latirostris (assembly GCF_000243295.1). Lineage (NCBI taxonomy): Eukaryota > Metazoa > Chordata > Mammalia > Sirenia > Trichechidae > Trichechus > Trichechus manatus. The sequence goes on along the minus strand of NW_004444005.1, from coordinate 8,052,616 downwards.
TGACCAGGATGGCTGGTCACCCTAACTGTAGCTCCCCCACCTGGGCACACATGTGACATTCTCTAGAATGGTGATGTTATGAGTTGAACAGTGTGTACCCCAAAAAAGTATGTGTTGGAACCCTAACTCTTATACCTATGGAAGTCATCCTGTGTGAGAATATGGTTTTCTCTGTTATGTTAATGAGGTCATACCAGTGTTGTTGTTGTTAGGTGCTGTCGAGTTGGTTCTGACTCACTGGGACGGAACAAAACACTGCCCGGTCCTGGGCCATCCTCACAATCGTTATGCTTGAGCCCATTGTTGCAGCCACTGTGTCAGTCCTTCTTGTTGAGGGTCTTCCTCTTTTTCACTGACCCTCTCCTTTACCAAGCATGATGTCCTTCTCCAGGAACTGGTCCCTCCTGATAACGTGTCCAAAGCATGTGAGACGAAGTCTTGCCATCGTTGCTTCTACAGGGCATTCTGGCTGTACTTCTTCCAAAACAGATCTATTCATTCTTCTGGCAATCCAAGGTATATTCAATACTCTTTGCCAACACCATAATTCAAAGGCATCAATTCTTCTTCGATATTTCGTATTGATTTTCCAGCTTTCGCAGGCATATGTGGAAATTGAAAACACCATGGCTTGGATCAGGCTCACCTTAGTCCTCAAAGTGACATCTTTGCTTTTTAACACTTTGAAGAGGTCTTTTGCAGCAGATTTGCCCAATGCAATGAATGCATCATTGGATTTCCTGACTGCTGCTTCCATGGGTGTTGATTGTGGATCCAAGTAAAATGAAATCCTGGACAACTTCAATCTTTTCTCCATTTATCATGATGTTGCTTACTGGTCCAGTTGTGAGGATTTTTGCTTTCTTTATGAAGTAGGGTGTGTCTTAAATTTAAGGACTTTGAAGGTATAAAAAGAGCCGATTAAATACAGAGCAAAGGAAGCACCAATGAGAGGAGGATAGATGCCACATGGAAATCGCCCAGGAACTGAGGAGCCGTGGGGCTACAGAAGCTGAGACTAGGACCTCCCCCCGGAGCCAATAGACGGAAGGAGCCTTCCCCTAGAGCTGGCACCCTGAATTCGGACTTCTAGCCTCCTAAACTGTGAGAAAACTAATTTCTGTTCCTTAAAACCACCCACCTGTGGTACTTCTGTTACAGCAGCACTAGGTAACCAAGACAGGGGGCTGTCTTCCAGCACTGGCGGACCTTCTGTGTGATGGACCTCCGAGGTCACTCTCCAGGGACTGGCCCCTGGTGTGCCCAGAAGGCCTCCCAATGCGCACCCTTATTCCTTCCCCCGCTCCCGCCCGGCAAATCCTCTTCTCCCTGAGGTTGCATCTCTCTTTCCCCCTCCTCCGCCGATGGCCCTTCTCCAGGCTCTCCGGGCGGCAGTAGGTGAGGTGTCTGCTCTCTCTCGTCTCACTCCAGTTCCGTTGTTAGAGTATACACTCTGCTCCCTGCCCTGCTGTTCTTAGGCCTTGCCTTTGGATTGCAAAAGCCTGTCTGGGAAGTACAAAACCAGGTCTGCACCGTTGATCCCTCTTTTCACTCTGGCTGTAATGGCGCTCCTTGGGCAGGGTGGGTGCCTCTGACGAATCAGATCCAGAGGACAGATCATAGCCGAGGCCAAGGGGAAAGCAACCCAAGGACGCATATTTCCTAGTGACGTCTTGCTCTGAGCAATGCTTTCATCCTCTTTATTCCAGCAGGTGTTCAGTGAGCAGGAGAGGCTCATGAGAAGCCATTTTAAGCTAGACGCCTGAATCAGAGCTGCTGAGCCACAGCTCCCCTCCTGAGCCCGAGCAGTCGGTTTTCTGCCTCCAGGCCCATATCTGTTCCATGGGGTCCAGCCCACCCTCGCAGGCAGTTGAGGTCTGTGTTTGGTGGTGTTGTTAGTTGTCAACAAGTTGGCTCCGACTCATGGCGACCCCATGGACAACAGAATGAGATGTTGTCCAGTCCTGTGCCATCTTCACGATCGTTGGTATGTGTCATGGATTGAACTGTGTTCCCCAAAAGTATCTGTCAACTTGGCTGGGTCATGATTCCCCGTACTGTATGATGGTGTACCATTTTGTAATCTGATGTGACTTCCTTATGTGTTGTAAACTCTATCACTATGATGTAGTAAGATGGATTAGCGGCAATTATACTGATGAGGTCTACAAGATTAGATAGTGTCTTAAGCCAATCTCTTTTGAGATACAAAAGAGAGAAGCGAGCAGAGACATATGAGGACCTCATACCACCGAGAAAGCAGTGCCAGGAGAAGAGAGCGTCCTTTGGACCTGAGGTTCCCGTGCTGAGATGCTCCCACACAAAGGGAAGACTGATGCATCATAAAGACCTTTCTCCAGAGCCAATAGAGAGGGAAAGCCTTCCTCTGGAGCTGATGCCTTGAATTTGGACTTGTAGCCTACTAGACCATGAGAGAATAAATTTCTCTTTATTAAAAGCCATCCACTTGTGGTATTTCTGTTACAGCAGCACTGGAAGACTAAGAGAGAATTCTAATACCTGAGGTCTGTATTAGTTAGGGCAAGTCATGCCAGCTGCTGTAACAAACATCTCCCAATCTCAGGGAGTTAACCCAATAAAGGTTGATTTCTCTCTCACCTCCCAACAGTGCTTGGTGGCGTTCACTCTTCCTGGCAGCCATTCAAGGCCCAGGCTTCTCCCATCAGGCACCAGCCCTAGAAGCATCGGAGTCCTCCTGGATTTTATGCACCAAGGCAGTCGTGGGGGCAAGGGTGGAAATATGGAGAATCTGGTGGGATATTTTCATGCATGGGCCTGGACAGCGCACACCCTCACTGCCTCTCACATTCCACTGGCCGGAAGTCAGCCCCTGGGCCCCCCCAACCCAGGAACAGAGATGTAGTCAAGCGAAGGGCCCAGGGGGGCAGAGAAAACGGAGCCCAGTGAGCAGTCATTGCTCACGTGAGGCTGTCAGGGTTCTCCCGTTTGTCATTCCAAGTCACCCCTTCTACTCCCTTTGTATCACCCATACATGGAGAAGCCCCTGCCCCCTTTATTCAAGCCATATAACTGTGTGGAAGGAGACGGAGGTGTGTGGTTAGTGGGAAGAACGTGCGATTTATAGCCAAAGGTGCCTGGCCCTGCTCTTACTGGCTGTGGGGCCAGAGGCAAGGTACTCTAAGTCTCTGAGGCTGTTCCTGGAGCTGTAAAATGGAGGTGACATGGACCCAGGAGGGAAAACGGGAAAAAGAAAGGAAAGGGCTCTGTGAGCTTACCACCTAGCCACCATCGGGACATGTGATGCGCCTTCCCTCCCACCCAGGGCTAGCCCAGCCACGGGCATCTTAGCCAAATGGCAAGCTTGCTCACAAGGCAGCAAGAGACTCCCATCCAATGCCCCACTGCCTGGATTCACAACCCTCGCAGAGGCCAGGGGTCACAGTGTAGCCTGGTACATTTTATTCCTGGTGAACCCACGCTAGCTCCAGCTGCTCACTCCTTCCCCGTTCTCTGGGCTCCTGAGCACCTTGCTAACAGTTTGTCCCGGAATCTTCTCATGCTCTTAGATTTGCCCTTTGGGGGCACTGGTTCTTCCCGGGGGATCATCTGATATCTGTCTGCCTATCTCCGGGTGTGTGGCTAGACTCCTTCTGCCCTGAGCCTTGGCAGTACACGGGGTACTCACCAGGACTCCTTGGAAGATTCTCTGGGCTCCTGCTGACACTTGTCTGTCGCCTGCAGCCTCTTCCTCCAGGTAGGTTCTGGGCCCTTGACAGGGGCTTGGGGAAGCCTTGTACACTGAGAAGACCGGGTATGTAAACCCAGAACTCTTAGCCATTTATAAATTTGTCCAAAAGTAACATTTCTGAGACATGTTTGATCTCCAGATCCACCTGGGTGTTTACTAAACATGCCGATTCCCAGGCCCCTTCCCTGGGCACTTGAGAGAGTAGGTCTAGGGTGATTGTTGCCTCGGTCAGGCAAACTCGGGACATTCCATCCCAGGGCCAACCTCTGGTGTCCCTCTCCCCCTTCAAAGTGTTCAATAGCTCCTGTTGTTGTTGTTAGTTGCCGCCGAGTCAATTCCAACTCATGGCAACCCCATATGTGCAGAGTAGAACTGTCATAGGGTTTTCAAGGCTGTGACCTTTTGGAAACAGATACCCAGGCCTGTCTTCCGAGGCACCTCTGGGTGGTTCAAACTGCTGATCTTTTCGCTGGTAGTCAAGTGCTTAACCGTTTGCAGCACCCAGCAACTCCTCAATAATTCACCAGGGCCCATAAATTAAGGTCCCCAGCCTGGCATTTGAGGGTCTCTGTGTTTGGGCCCCTGATTCTTCTCAACCCCATTTTTTACTCTGTTCCACACGCCCTCTGGCCCTTGGTGACCTGCTGATCACACCGTTCCATACGTTTGGATTTCTGCTCCCTTATCTCTGCGTGTCCAAATCCCCCAGTACGTGTTTCCTATTACCACAAACTTAGCAGCTTCAAACACATACATTTATTAGCTCACGGTCCAGGCAGGCTTGGTTAGGTTCTCTGCTCAGGGTCTTACAAGGTGTAAATCAAGATGGCGGCAGGGCTGGGCTCTTCTTTGGAGGCCATGGGGAAGAATCTCCTTCCAAACTCATTTTTGTTGTTGGCAGAATTCAATTCCTTGCAGTTGTAGGACAGAGGTCCCTGTTTCTTTGCTGGCTGTCGGCTGGGAGTTGCTTTTGTTTCCTAGAGGCCACCCACATTCCTTGCCACAAGGCCCCCTCCATCTTCAAAGCCAGCAACAGTGATCAAATCCTTATGCTTCAAATCTCTCTGACTTCCCCCTTTCCCTACAAGCCAGAGAAAACTCTCTGCTTTTAAAGGCTCATGCTATTCAGTCAGGCCCACCAGGATAATCTTTTGATGAACTTAAAGTCAGCTGATTAGTAACCTTAATTACACCTGCAAAATCCCTCTTGCCATGTAATATAACACAATCATGGGCATGATAGCTCATCATTTTCACACTTGGGGGTTAGGGCAGGGCATCTTGTGGGACCATCTTAGTATTCTGCCTTCCCTTCCAGGCCCTTCTCACATACCTCACTCTCCTGTGGGTGTACCCAGGCCACACTCAGTGTTCCCTCTGTTGGACTGGGGGCTCATGTGAATGATTTTGCCCAGGACACCCCACTCTCTGAGGCACAGGCTCCGCCTCCTAGGAGGCTGAGACGTGCCATGGGAGGATTCCAGGCTCTGGGCCTAATGGGCCTGGGTTCGAATCCCAGCTCTACCACCTACCAGCTGTGTGACCTGGGCCAAGCCCTTCCTTCTCTACCTCAGCTTCCTCGTCTGCACACTGAGTCTAGTAGCATCATTTCACCAGGTTGCATGAGGACTGACAGATGAGCACCTGCTGCTTATACAGGAGGCCCAATACATACCCGGTGTCATCTGGATCAGAGCTGTTGGGATTCAGGGAATGCTTATAGGTCATGCCAGCCATGAGAGGCAGGAATGGGCAAGAGAAAGGCAATGAGAACAGGGAGAGGTCGAGGCTGGAGAGGGAGCATGGAGCTCAAATTCAAGGTTCAAAGGAGTCAAGGTAAGGTCCCTGCTCTCTCCAGCTCACAACTTGCAGGTCACAGATGCCAGCTGCCTCCTGGCCCTGGGTGTCCACTGGGAAAATCGTTCCTTCACTCACTTGCTCATTTGTTCAACAATTACTTGTTAAGCACTTACTGCATGTGAGATTCTATGTCTGGCCTTGGAGGTAGAGCAGTAACCAAAGCAGATGTGACTGTGGCCTCCAAGGAGCTAACTGGGGAGACAGACAGTAAACAAATAAGGACAGACTGTCCTCAGTGTCACAGAGGGAACAGCAGAGTGTCATGACAGAGAATACCAGTGAGTGTGTTTGGGCAGTGGAACGTGGGACATTTAAGCTGAGGCCACACAGAGCCAGGGGAAAAGCACTGCTCCAGTGGGAGAGCTTGTGCAAAGGCCCTGGGGCAGGAACTAGCTTGGAACATTCAAGCATCAGAAGGAATAACACCGGGGAGGGAGAGGGGAGAATTAGGAGGTTCATGTATATGCTGAGGTTGAGAGACAAGAAGCGGCCAGAAAATCCCAGGCCAAGGGCTAGATAAGGACTCCGATTTCATTCCAGGAGTGACGGGGTGTCATAGAAGGTTTCAGCACTAGAAGCAGCCTGATTTGACTCGTGTTCATGGAAGACCCTTTTGGCTGCTGTTCAGAGGATGTGCTGTGGAGCTCAAGAAAGGGAGCAGAAGGACTAATTGGGAGCAATTTCATCTTCCTGGCAGGACAGGATGGTGGCTCGGACCAGGAGGTGGCAGTGGCATGGGAGGGGGGTAGGGTTAGGGTGTGAGCAGGCTGTATTTTGAAATCAAGACTAAAGGACTTGTGAACTAATTAAATGTGAGAAGTGAGAAAAAAAGAGGAATGGAGGATGACTCCCCAAATTCCAGCTTGAGCAAACAGGAGGAGGCTGGTTTGGAGTGGGGAACTTGAGCTAATGACCCTGGTTGCCGTGATGCAGACTGCATGGGGGAAACATGGAGCCTCCCTGCACGTGTACCGACAACTCTGATAGTGTCCGGCTTAAGTCCCAGGTGCCAGCCCTGCCCCCTTGGTATCCTTACCTCCCCACCTGCAGGCCAGCGCCCAAGGCCAGGGCTGGGTCTGTGTGTCCCCCTCTCTCCCAGCACCTAGCTCCCGGCTGGACCATTACAGGTGCTCAGTAAATGAAGAAACGAACCCAGAGCTGGGGACAGGGCGGTCCCTGCTTTGTGGGGCCCTGGGGGGACTCAGTGCCGTCATGCAGCAAAGCTAATGGGGCCATGGTAACAGTTCTCCAAATGTGGGCTGTTATTATTATTATCATTATTATTACTGCTACTCCCCCTCCTCCCCAAACACATCCCAATGTAACTACATCCAGGTGCCCCCGCCAGGAAGCCAGAGAAAACTTTAGCCCCTGGGGACATTCTGGACTCTTTTTGCTTTTACACTCCTAGATCTAGGATGACCGACAGTCCTGTGTGCCCAGGACTGAGGGGTCCTGAAGTGTGGAACTTTCAGTGCTAACACAGGGAATGTCCTGGGCCAGCCTTGCCAGCTCTGACTCCATTGCTGCAGCCACGCTGGGCCCCGTCTGGACACTCGCTGTCGCCTCCCACAGCAAACCCATTGTCCACCCTCTATCCATGCCTCCATCCATCTGTCCACCCATGCCTTCTCAGCCTCTGTTCTGGGCCCAAGGATGTGGCCCTGGCCTTGGTGGCCTCGGGGGTCTCCCAGCCTGGGGAACCCAATTAGAGCAGGAGCCTGCCCTGGGGCCCACCTGTGCTGCAGGCTTAGGAGCCTTTGAAATTGTAATGGCCTGTAGTTTCCCTGCATGGGACCAGTCTCATTGCCTCAAGGTCAAGCCCAGGACTCTTGGATGGGCATTCAAGGCTCTGCCTATGCTCAGCCCTGCTCCTCAGCCACACTGAGCAGCCTCGACTCCCCCCAAAGGGGTCATGTGCTTTACTCCTGGAGCCAGGCTGAGCCCCACTGAGCCCTGCTGAGCCCAAAGGTGGCCTAAGACCCATTGGAGGTCCCAGGGGGGTCCTGGCTCTGAGGACCTCTGCCCTCTGGACACCCCTCCCCACCCTCCCACTCCACGATCTGCAAACCGTGGGCATGGCGCTACCACCTGGCCTGCACCCTCAAACAGATGCAGGGGCTTTGGAGCCAGACACTGGCCACTGTCTTGTTCAGGATGACCAGAGCTGCAATCCCATTGGCACAGGGAAAGGGGGACCTGCCGGGGTCAGGACCTCTGAGCCCTGGAAGGAGACCTGGAGCCAGGCTGGGCACAGGCCTTCTAAGGCCCAGGGCTCAGATTCCTGGGGTGTGTGTGTTGGGGGGGTTTCACTGAGCTCTTCTCATCCCAGATTTCCCCCAGCCCTGGAGCCTTCCTGGACCCCCTTCAGATGCAGACGAGAAAACTGACGGCCATCCTGCCCAGGGTCCGGTAGTGGCCAAGCCTGGCCCAGAGACACTCCTCGTAGCCCCTGCTCCCACGGGACTTTTCTCCCCGGCGCCTCTCCCAGCGCGGCCGGCAGGGGGCAGCACGAGGCTGTCCCTGCGCGTCCAGAGGCGCGGTCCTACCGCGCTCTCTCGGGAAAACTGAGGCACAGCGTCAGGAGGGGTTGGCGAACGAACCCAGGGGTTCCGCCTGCTGGCTGTAACCCTCTCTTCATCTGGCCCCACCCCTCCGGGCCTGTCCAAGAGTCAACCTGACTTCCGGCCCCGAACTGACTAGGGTAGGGTGTAGGGGTCGGTACTAGCGGAGTCGGAGTCGGAGGTGGGCGCTGACCCCGGAGCCAGGAGGAGGCTGCCTCCGCATCTGGGTTATTTAAACTCCGCCACAGTCGGCCAGCACTGTATGATTCACCCCATTAACAGATGCCGAGACTGAGGCAGGTGGCGGTAGGGGCGGGTGGCTCCCGACTGTGTGCGGGGCCTGGCGGCGCCCCCACCTGGCAGCCCCAGGGCCTGGTGTGCGCTCCCCAACCCCGGCGTGGCTCCAGCCGCCCATGACCCGGCGTCTGAACGTGTCGCCGCATCGCCGCCTGGTGGCAGCATCCGCCTGCGCGCCCCAGCTCCTTCCACGGCTCCCCCACCTCATGTCGGCCGGCCGGGCTGCGCTCCCGCCACGGGCTGGGAGGGCCAGGCCCAGATCCTCTGTTTCCCGGGGCTGAGCTTCCCGCGCCGTGTAACGGGGTGACATCTGGGACGCTGGCTGGGGAGGGGCTGCTCTTGCCATTGTACTTATTTCTGTGCCTCGATTTCCCTGAAAGGTCCCTTTCATCTGGGAACCTTCTGCATCCCCCCTCCCACATCTCCACCGCTGCACCGGCCCCTCGGATCCAGGGCGGAGGAGTGGCCCGCACCCGGGTCGTGGCAAAGGGACAGAGGATTTGGAGGGATTGAAAGGGATCAGAGGCAGGTGGCTGGCGTGTCTTGGGTGTGGGGTAAACTCTGAGATGGGGTGCCTGTGGGCTTAGTGAAGCTGGACCGAGGGCTTTTGGAAGCCTCCCCCCCCCAACCCCATACACACACCTACCATCCCCACCCCACCGGGTCCCGGACCAGCTGTCCCTGGGGGACTAAGCGATCTCCAGTCCATCCGCCCTGCCGTGGACACCGCTCACAGGTCTCCAGGGCTGGGAACGCGCGGAGGGCAGGGCAGCCTGTTAGAACTGCAGTCAAGCCATCCATCAGCATCCCGCCCCTTCGGGGACAGACTGGGCTTCCGTGCATCAGGGTCTGCAGGGCCTAGGCGCCCACTCGCCTGATCGAGCCAGGCCAGACCTGCTTCGGGTGGCGGGGCGGCGCTGGCTCCGCTCTCTGGGCGCTGAACACCGGCCAGCACAGTGGGGGACGCCTAGCAGACTGCGAGGACCAGGGTAGCAGGGAAGTTCTGGGGGCTGGATCCACCCCCACAATGCCAGGGAAGCCCTCGGTATCCCCGGTCCTCCTTATCATGAAACTTGGCCGAAAGGCATCTGCCGGAGGTCATCCGAGCCATCCCCCTGCGTCTGGCCAGGCCGGTCTGTCTGTCCGTCTTCCCTGTCCCACTGGGTTAGCACCGCAATCAGAGTGCTGGCTGCGGGGAGATGGGGATAGGTGGGACCCGGGGTGTTCTGGTCCTCCGATAGAGGCCTTCTGGGTAGGCAGCGAGGCTAAGGGAGTGGTCCCGGAGGAGCTCAGGTGGATAATTGCCGGGGGGAGGGAAAAGGCGCCCGGAATGGCAACGGGGGTGGGTGCTCGCTCCCCATCCTCGTTCGAAACTGGAAGCCTAAGGGCCACCGCGACTCGTAGGGTCGTTCCCCGGTCCCCCGCCCCCACACCGCGGGCCCAGAGGATCGGACGGCCCCTCCGCAGGTGTCTCTCCCGAGCCGCACCCTCCTCCGCTCCCCCCACCGCACCCAACCACCCCCCTCCCCGTTCAGTCCCGGGAGGGCGATCAGCAGGGAGCTGGTCTGGGGAGGGGGGCTCGGGGCGGATGCGTTTGTGTGTCATGGGGGAGGGAGGAGAAAAGGGAGGGGAGAGCCAGGAGCGAGGGAGAGAGAGCGCGGCGAGCGAGGAGGGCGGGCGAGAGGCGGATCCTCCTACCTGGGGCGCGCTCCCTGGCTCGAGGCTTGCCTGCCGGGGCCGCGAGTCACCTGGGGAGGCCGACAAGTGCGGACACATTGGCCGCCGCGGCTCTCGGCGAGGCGCGCACGGCCCCAGGCGGCTGCGCCCAGCGGAGGCAGC
>NW_004444005.1:8006348-8041376 GCF_000243295.1 Trichechus manatus latirostris | reverse complement strand
GTCCGAGGCCCCCTCTCGCCTCGCTCCCCCTCACACGGGCGGGCGGGCAGGCGGGCGCCCGGCGGGCCGCGCTTGCTGCTCGCTGCAGTAGCTGCTCCGAGTCGTATTTCCACATTCCTGAACGCAGCCGAGTCCTTACCTGTTGAGCCGCGATCTCCTTTAGACAGAATCTGTCTCGGCCTCGTTCGCAGTAGGGTTGGGGGGGGGGCAGTGTGACGGCCAGGGTGTGCGGCGCCCCTCGCTTGGGCGCCCGGGCCTCCGCTGGCCCTGCGCCCCTCGCATTTGTAAGGACCTACTGTGTGCCGCCCGTCGCTCAGAGACCGGCTGCATCCTGGCCGCAGGCAAAGCCAGGGACCAGCCTACCGGAGGGCCAGCCGGTGTCCCTGGTCGGAGACGCGCTTCCCAGGCGCAGAGGTAGAAGCAGGCCCTAAGAATCATCGCTTCCATCGCCCCTCCATCCACGACCGCTTCCACAACCCCCGCCATTTCACGGATGGAGAAACTGAGGCCCAGCTCGGGCAGGGACCGAAGCCTAGCTGAGAGGCGGGGCTGGAAGCCTCTGGCCCTGTCTCAGCCGGCAGGCCTGGGCGGGCGGGTCTGCGGCCGCTGGTGGCTCTGTTTATTGTGGGTCTGTGTGTAGGCCCTGTCCCTGGGTGTTTGTTTATGGGAGGCCGGGGGTGAGGGGGTGTGTATTGAGGACGCTGGGGGCAGGGAGGGGAAGGCACTGCTTTTGCGACTCTCCAGCAGCCGCTGTTAGTTACCCCCATATGCCCCCCAAAGTAATCGGCACTCCCTCAAAAGCACTCTGTCTACACAGCCTGGTTTTCAGCATTAATACCCCTTCCCCTTTCAATGCCAAGGATTGGGAGACAGAGCCCAGGGACTAGGTGACTTGTCCAGATAAGTGGCAGAGTTGGAAGGGGGTGCTGAGCAGGCTTCCATTCTTCCCGAGAGGCGCGGGAAACCAGCCCCTCCCTCTGCTGGCCCAGGTGGGGAGGGACGGGACCGGAAGAGCCCTATAACTCCCACCTCACCCCTCACCCTCCCGCAGCAGAAGGGGCTGGAGTCCCGGTGAGCCTGGGTTCCCAGGGCTGGTTCCAGCCCTCCGCCCCTTGGAGCCTCTGGGTCCCCTCTGACAATAGGACTGCAGCTCTGGGCCTCCTGAGCACGATGGTGGCAGGGTCTGGGTGCAGGGGGCCCCTCTGAGAGCACGGCCGTGGTCTCCCTTCCTTCTGTGGCGCCCTGGCTTTGCCCTCTGCCCCCAGCCAGGAGCTGGCCTCAGTCCTCTGTCGTCTAGGAGGGGCTTCTCCCACAGCATGTCCCTTAAAACACACAGTCACCGCTCCTGTGCAGCCAGGAGAAACGTGGTTCCCAAACAGCCCTGTGGAACTCAGCCAGGAAGCCAGAGCCCCATCCTGCGAAAGACCTGCTAGGGGAGGGGGCCCAGCTGCCAAGCGCACAGGGCTCTCCCTGCCCCCTCTGTTGGTGTGACAGGTACCCTCCCAGGTCCCGCTTTCTTTGCAAGCCATGTCAGCAGCACAAGAGGAGATATGGCCTGAGGGGTTACATGACCTGGGAGCCACGTGGGTTAAGAATGAGGTCCCAGGTTTGGGGACCAGCGGGCTGTCTCCTCCTCATTCCTCCACGGGTGGCCTCAGGTGAGCTCTTGAACCTCTCAGCTGAAAAATAGGTAGCTGTAGCACCTCCCTCACTGGGTGCTGTGAAGGTTGGTCCTGGGTTGGGTGCAGGGGTCTTTGTTGTGGGGAGGTGTCCCAATAAACACCTGTGAGCGCCGGCTGAACCTTTCCTATAGTTAATCCCAGGATATCCGCACCCTGGGGACTCCTCAGGACAAGGTATTCCAGGGCCTCGGAATTCCAGGAATTGGGATTGCAGCATCATAAAAGTACCAACCCTAAACCAGAGTTAAGCATTGGGAGGGCTATTTTGTGGCCACACCGAGTGCTCCCTGTACATGGAGAGCCCCCCGCTGCAACGCAACCGTCACAGATGGGCACCTGAGCCTGGGTGCAACTTCAGATGTGCAGCCTGGGGCGGGGCAGGGGGCTCTTCTACCAGCAGGAATCAAGAACTCAGCCTCACCATGCCCTGGGGGTGGGGACAGAACAGACACACCTTCCATTTTGAGCGATTTCAAAACAAAACAGCACTGGGGAGTCCAAGTCCCTTACTTGGGGCGCCTGCTCTTCTGAGCAGCCTCCAAGCCAAAGCCCGGGAGGCGGCTGAGCTGGGGCAGGGAGGAGCTGGCAGGAGTCTGGACGCCTTCTGCCCACAAGAACCAAGTCCCTGGAGTCCCAGGATCAGCCCTGCTGCTGCCTGCGTGCCCTTGGGGCAGGGAGAGGCAGAGGCGCAGGGAGCCCTGGACAGGGAGGGATGAAGGTGGAGGAGGGGCGTCCTCCTGGGTGTAGGGATGAGTCTTCACGCCAGGTCTGGAAGCCAGGAGACCCTCTCCCTGAGAGACCCACCGCAAAGACCACTTCTGCCCTCTTTCTTCCCTGCTTTGTGCTTCCCTTCCGCTGACAGGATCTGCACTGCAGAGGGAAGGCTCCCCATGCAGCCAGGCTGGGCAGACAATAGGAGGGGGGACATTAAACCTGTATTTCTGGGCTTTTGAAAAAATTACTGGATGAGGGAGGATTGCTCAGAAAATCGGGTCCCTGTAGATCTACCCCTCTCCCATGCCCATTTGACCAGCCCCTCAAAGGAGAGCAAAAGAAGTGAGGGGGACTCCAGGGTCTGGGGCCTCCGGCTTAAGAGAGCAACGCTTCTTGGCTGTGCCTCCTCATTGGCTGCCTCTTTGGGCGCAGAGCCAGGACCCTGCGGAGACCCCAGCCCACAGCTGGGTGCACGGCAGGGCTGAGCCATGCAGGGCTGGGCCTGGTTGGCTGGGGCGGTGAGTGTGCGCGACCACAAGCCGCCCCACCAAGCCCAGGAGGCACAGGCAGAGGCACATGCACCCCCTGCCCAGCTGTGCGCACACACCTGCGCCCTCCCAGACGCGCCCACGCTCCTGCAGGCACACGCATGCACTGCATGCGCACACGAGCACTCATTGTCCGAGCGCAGCCCCGAAGAAGCGCTCCCACAGGAGCCCACACCCCCGCGCGGTTACCCCCGCCGTGCCTCCCCCAGGTGCACCCTCCAGAGCCCGCCAGAGTTCCGCGGCTTACTGGAGGTGGGGGTGGGGGGCGCGGGCCAAGTCAACTTGGGCAAGCCCCGGGGGCGGCTCCTGCCGCGCGCTCCGGTCAGCCTCCCCTTTAAAAAACCCGCCCGCGGAGGAGGCGGATGTAGGGGCGGCCCGTCCAATGGCAGCTGCGCGCCTCAGGAGACTGGGATACGCGAGCCAGAGAGAGCGACAGAGCCGGCTCGGACTGACCGACGGACGGAGGGCTAAACAGCCTCCGAGGGGTGCCCGCTGCGCCCAGCAAGGCCGCCAATCCGCACTCCAACCCCAGCGCCCGCGCAGCCCCGGCCCCAGCGCGATGCGCGGCCCTGGAGGCGGGGCACGGGCGACCACTGCGCCCGGGCCCACACGCCCCGGCCCCTAGCGTCCCGCGCCGCCGTCCTGCCTGGGGAGGGCCTCGGGGACCCCCGGCGCAGCTGGCCCAGGTCCTGCCCGCGGGGCCTGGCCAGCCCCGCCCGGCGCGCGGGCCCACCATGCTCCTGCTGTCGCCGCGCAGCGCGCTCCTCTCCGTCTATTGCCCGCAGATTTTTCTCATCCTGTCCAGCGGCAGCTACCTGTGAGTGCCGCGGGCGGCGCGAGGGTGGTCGGGTGGGGCCTGGCCTCCTGCGCAGGAGCCTGGCGGGTAGGGAACGCGGCAGCAAGGCCCCTGGGCGGGGCGCCTGGTGACCAGTGCGCGCGGGAGCCTGGGGACTTTGGGTCGCCTCGCCAGCCTTAAGCTGCCGAGGTCGAGCACCTGGGGGGGGGGGCGGCTGTGGCAGTGAGAAGTCCCGGCCCTGGTGTCTGAGAAAGAGTGGCCCAAGAGTAGCCCGACTGCCCGCATTGACCAGGCTGCACGCACTGAGCGCGCTGTTCGGAGAGCGCGCGGCGGCGCGGATATTCCCTGCGTGTCCCAGCTGAGTCCTGGAACAGCAGGGCGCGTAGCCCACGAGGCGCCCACGCCCGTGCCCCTCTCGGGAGAGTTTCACGCACACACTCGCTCTCCGCACACCCATTGGCACGCACGTGCGCTCTGAGCCCTGCTAGACCGGACGCAGGCTGTCCCCCTGAGGTCGCTGCGGCTTCTCACGCCTTCCTGCCGCTCTGGGCGGCCTGACCCCGGCGGGGCCGACTCCTCACCTTGGGGGCGAGGGGCGCGCAGTGTGCGCGCGCGTCGCGGGGCGCCCAGGTGCCCGGGCCGAGGGAGCGCGCGGAGCGGGTGGGAGCGTGGACGCGCGCGTGCGCCGGGCTCTGGAGCTCCGGCAGGGCCCGGCCTGGCCCAGCGAGCCGAGGGGCGCGTCGGCGCAGCGGTGGCTTCGCCTGGTTCCTAATGGGACGCATATGGTCTGTTCTCCGATTTAAAAAGAAGTTTGATTTATGGAACCGCCGTTTGAGGGAATTTAAGCTGGATGCTACTGATTAAACCTCAGAGTCAGCTCCCCTTCCTTCTTCTCCCTCCCCTTTCCTCCTTCCCCTCCCCCTCCCCCTCCTTTACACGCGGGCCACGTCCGGGGTCGCCTAACACGGCCAGAGGGGGCAGCCACCGCCTTCCCGCTCTTCGCGCCACCCCCTCCCCGCGCGGCCGCAGTCCTAATAAATAGCCGCGCCCCCACCCCCTTTTAATAGAGACGCAGCCAATTTCTCCTTCAGCTCCTAGGAAATTACTATCCTACCAGTTTTCCTTCTATAAATAGTCGCGCATCTTGAAACAAAAGTTCGCAACCGCAGCCAGATGCTGCGAGGCCCGCGGTTTCCCGGGCTGTGGGACATAATTACAAGGTCCGGGCGCAGCGAGCGCTCCAGGCCCGGCCGGCAGCCCCGGCTGCGGAGGCATCGCCTGGGGCGGGTGGGGGGAGCAGGCCGCCCCAGGCAGGGCAAAGGGTGGGGTGGGGGCCGCCTGATCTGGGGGCACCCGGACTACGAAAGTGCCAGGCTAAAATGCCAGAAGGGGCCAGAGCACCCCTGTAGTGTCCCTCTCTGGAGACCGATCAATCAAGGGAGCTTAGACTCCCAGTCCGGGGGGGTCTGGCAGCCACCCCCTCCCCAGAACCCCGACACTTCAGTCTTAAGCTTTGCCAGAGAATCTGCAGCTCCTGGGCTTGAGACATCATTTTTGGGGCAGGCTGAGGTTTGATGTTCGTGGGGAGGCGTCCAGGATGGAAAACCGGGGGTCCTGGGGGGCGGGTTGCTGTGAAGTGAGAAACTGAGAGGGGGTAGGAGGGGGGTCCAGGTGGGAGGGGGGGCCTTGCCTCTTACTTCTGGGCAGGTGGAGGCCAGGATGCCTCTGTAGACCCCAAGATTTTCTTTCCAAAAAGGAGCCCCCAAGCCCAGGCCTGCCAAGCCTGCCATCTGCGCACCCTCCCGCTGGCTCCAGTGTGCGCGGCCAGCTGTGTTGGCAGAAATTCTGAGGCAATAGCTTTCCCAAATGCTCCTGAGCCAGGGCTGGGCGGGCTGGGCTGTGGGGGGCGGGAGGCCGACTCCACCTCCTGCCTGCCCCTGCCTGCCTTCAGCACCCCCTCCCCAGTGCCAGCCCCAGCCTGACCGTCAGACCCGGGTAGAAGGTGCTGGCCTTTCCTGAGCAGAGACTGACTCAGACGCGTGTGCTGGGGAGTCAGAGAGGGAGGCCATGCATCTTTGGGTGCCCTGTGCCCCCAATCCTAATGCACACAGGGCTGGCAGGGCATGTAAGGTGCCGTGGGTGGGAGCAGGGCATGGGCAATGAGAAGGAGTAAGGGCGTGGTGAGAAGACCCTCACTCGGGTACCTCTGACGCATGCCCAGACTCGGGCGAGGTGACCAGCGCAGAGGCGCTTTGAGAACCGTGGAAAGTGGGCACCAGTGGCTAGCCCAGCCTCAGCCCCACGGGAGGTCCTGAACAGAGGCTTTTTTCTGCTCCAGAGAACTTTCCAGAAGGCATCCCATTGCTTGGCCCACAGATACTTGGTGGACAATTGATCCTCCCGCTTTCATCTGGGCTGCCCTCCCGCTCCCTGTCCTGGCTGTGGTCTGTGCACAGCGAATCCCAGACACATGCCTGGCCTAGCCACTGATCGCGTTGGACGGGTGTGCTGGTCCGGAAGGGCCCTGAGCCCTCGACACAGAGCCTGGCCCGGCCCATTCTCCCATCAGCCCTGCCCATCTCTATGCCTTTCTTGTTGGAGCAGGAGCCCTCGGGGCAGCAAGGGCCCGAGGGAGGGCAGGTGGGGGGCTGAGGCCAAAGGAGGGCCCTCAACACCAGGGGGCCTACGGTCCTGGGCAGGTCCCTTCTGGTCTGGGCCCCCCTCTCCCTGTTGGTCAGACATGGGATTGGCAGTGACCACCCCCCAGGTCTTCCGGTATGAGCGTCTCATGGTGACCACCCGCTCTGGGGAGCAGAGTGAGTCATGGGTGACGGCGCATTTACTCACCGACCACCTGGCTGGGGGGCAATCATCACTGCCCTGCCGAGGCTGAGCGTCTTCCCGGCTCAGCCTCTGTGGCTTTGCTGGTGGCGCCAACCGCAGTCACAGAGCCCAGATGGGTGCTGAATCAGGCCCACTCCCAGGGGATCACAGCCTGGGCAGGCAGAGTGAGCTGCTGGCTCAGTCTGGACAGGTCACCCTTGGAGGAGCAGTCCCAGCTCAGAGGGTCCACGTCTGCTCAGGCCAGGGATGGGCTCTGCTGTGTGTCCCCGAGCAAGCCCATGGCATCTCTGGGCCCGTCTCCCTCCCGGGAACGTGGGCAGGGAGGCCCGTCTGCTGTAGGCCTGGGTCAGGCCCCTGCTGTCCGTGAGGATAAGAAGCATGCGATGCTCTGCAGAGGGGTGTGCACGTGGCAGGGTTCGTGTTGGAAGCCCCCAGGGGACCCCTGGCTGCAAATGTACAAGTGAGTCTCTTAATGACAGAAAACTCCCAAGAGTCATTGACATGTGGCTGAGACCTGCCGAGCACTGGCGAAGGGGAGAACAGTGCATCCTGGAAACTGACTCCTCAGAACTCTTGGGGGGTGGGGTGTGGTGGGGCGTGGCTGGGGGAAGGCTGGTCCTCTTGTGCATCCCCAGGGACCACGGGGCCTGCAGGACAACTGGCAACTTTCTAACTGGGTTTCCCCTTAGTCCTCATGAGGCTGAGGGGCCCAGCGGTACCCAGGTCTGGTGCCATTCCATCTCCATCTTTTATGGCCTGGGCATGCCCCATCACCCCAGCCATCTCCTCTGTGAAGTGAGCATACGGGAGCCCAAACCTCATAGGGTGGCTGCGAGCATTCAAGGTGAAAGGGGACATGCTCAGCTCGGGGCCTGATGACCAGTTGGCGTCATCTCAGCTATTAGGAGGCTGGCCAGTGGTGCCTCAGAGGGAGGCCAGAGGCTGTGTTTGCTCATGAGGGTGTATGAACTTCTGAGAGGTATCTCAGAAGGCTTCCTGGAGGAGGTGACACCAGGCAGGGTTTTGAAGGATGGATAGGAGTTGGCCAGACTAAACAGGAATGTGGCGAGAGGTTCCTGGTGGAGGGAACCACACTCCACTGTCAGGCACGTTCACCCAGGGTCAGCCTCACATCATCTTGCTGACGTGGGCGGACCAGTCCCTTCCGTGAGGTCACCCAGGGCCCAGCATCCAGCCTCTCACACTCTGGCCTCCTCGCCTGGCTCCACTGCTGCCTCTGAAAGGAAATTCTCCCAGTGACGGTCCAGCAGGGAGAGGAATCTCGGGTCCCTGGGGTCCTCAGGGCTGGTGAAGGCAACTGTCACAGGGGCTTTGAGGGGAAGGTAGGAGTTCACCCAGAAGGGAGGTGATTTTTGATGCCCATTATTTTCCTCCTTCACACACTTCCCAGGCTCCTCTGGGGAGACCATGGACAGGCCTAGTCAGTTAGGCCCCCGCACCCATCCCTGCACCCCACCCACCTCCGGGAGCCTCACACCAGCCTTGGGAAGCAGGTGGGCTTGCAGTGGGTGGCGCCTGCCAAGAACCCAGGGCCCTTCCAGGCCTGGACTTGCCGCGGGCTGACCCTGAGGGTGGTGGCAGGGGAGGGGCATGGGGTTGATAGATTCTTGATTGCAGAGACCCACACCTACCGACAGCTCTGGGTTAGTGTAGGGAGAACCCAGGTGGCTCCGTGTGGCCTGTGGCCGTCTCCCAGCCTATTGGGCCTCTTCCCTGGGAGGTGGAAGGGCTTCAGCGGGCTCCTAGGAGGCCGCCATTCTGCGTGGCCCTGGGTACGGTTCAGAGAGGGCTCAGCACCCCCCCAGGACACCCCCCCCAAGGGGACAGGAGGCTGGGCACCCTCCCTTGTCAGATGAAACCCCGGCCCAGGGCTCCTCAGCCTGATGAAAGGGTCATTGTGTGGCGCCGGCCGCCCGCTGGCCAAGGACAAAACCGCCGTTTGTCCTCCTTCCCCAGCGTGCGCGGGGCTGGGGGCCTCCCCTCGGGCTGGCCGGGAGGTGGGGGTGGGCACAGGTGTGCACTGCTCCACCCTTCCCTTCAGCGTTCCCATCGCGGGGCTGCTGCACCTGCCCAGGCCCCCCAGTGCTGCCGCAACGCGGGTGCTCTGCTTGCTGAGAGGGAGCCCCAGGTATGGGCCAGCCCTGCTCTCAGTGGCAGACAGTGAGCTCCCCGGCCCTGGAGGGGTCCAAGCTGGGGAAGAGCCTGACCCTGGGTGGGCAAGCCTGCGCTCCTGGGTCCTTAGTGCAAAACAGCCCGTGGTGCTGAAGGCTGGCCATTCTATGGGCGAGGAAACAGCCTCTGAGCTTTGAGCCCTGGGTCGACGACTCCTTTCCCAGCCCCAGGCTGCAGCAGGTGGCAGCCACGGCTACGATTCTGGGCCTCAGAGTTAAGTTTCAGGCTCTGAGTGGGGGACACTATGCGCCGGCAGCCCCCAAGCCGCCATTTCCAGCCGCAGACCCTGAAGCCAGCACTGCCCAGAGCAGCGAGGCCCCCACCCCAGCAGCAGGCAGCTCCCGGGTGGAAAAGCCGGAGTCAGCCCCCGCTGACACTTGTTGGTCTCCATCACTTTTCGGAACCGCTCCCCATTGCCATCCCTGCTCCTCACCCTCCTCTGTGCCCACCCAGGCCAGAGGTGTTCCTGTGCTCCAAGACCGGCCACTCTACCCAGCTAGCGCTGCAGTGGGCCAGGCCTGGGCAGGGCTGGGAGGAGGCTGGGACCAGGACTGTGGCGTCTCAGCTCACCCTTCTGCCCGCACCAGCCGGGGAGGGGTCCAGGACCCACACTACCCTAAGTGTTAACACAAATGGAAAACCCCTTTGAATAGGAATTTCTCCAGAATATACTACCCGCCCTGGACGCCCCTGTGAGAACGCAGAGCTTGACATCCCCGCTCCGGAGGGCTCAGCTCATCCTCTGCAAGGGCTTTCTCTCCCGGGGCTGATGTGTGCACGCCATCCTGGCCTGCGCTTGAGTCTCTCTCCTCCCTGGCTGTCAGGGGGTGCTGACGAACGGCTGCTGTCCGTGGCAAGCGTGGAGGGAGGCCGTGTGACGGGCAGAACGCTGAAGTTGTCTGCACCACAGTGGCGGTGGCTGAGCCCACATCTGAACCGGCTCCGGCTCTGAGGCCCGTGCTGGCCCCTCTTCTGGCCAATGCCGTTTTCCAGCGTCAGGCAAACCCCCAGCTCTTCTGATCTGTGCCTGACCCCACCACAGTGGGGTTCAGTGGGAGAATTCTCACCTTCTGGGTGCACCTCATGTGCAGCCGCCACCTGTCTGCCAGTGGAGGCTGTGATGCTGAACGGGTTTCAGTGGAGCTTCCAGACTAAGACAGACTAGGAAGAAAGGGCTGGCGATCTACTTCTGAAAATCGGCCAGTGAAAACTCTATGGATCACAGCAGTCTGATCTGCAGCCTATCATGGGGATGGTGCAGGCCCGGGCAGCGTTTCCAGCCATGTGTACGGCCTCACCATGAGTTGGGGCAACTCAGCGGCAGCTAATAGCAACAGTGATCTCCCACGAGCCAGGAAACCAGCTGCTCCGGCTGGTTAGAAGTGTGGCTGACCGCGAGTCCTGAGACCCCAGGCGGACCTTCTCGGGGTCTCGGGGGCTGCCTCCATGTTTAGATGTGGGGCTGGGGGCAGCTTTCCTGGTAGTGGGGAGGAGCTGAGAGGCTCACAGACTCCTGTTCCCGGGCCCCTCCCACCACGGGCCCGGACCCCAGGGACTCTGAGGCCAGGGAGTAGGGAGAGAAGGCGGCCTCAGGCTGGCTGGCTCGTAGTCTCTGTTGGGTCAGCAGGGCGCAAGGGAGCCCAGGGCCTGACCCCGGCTCAGCCGGACTGTGGCAACCTTGAGGGCTTCCCATCCCTTCTCTGGGCCTCTGTTTCCCCACCGTGGCCTAGGTGCTGTCCCAGGACCCTGCTCTCCCCTCGTCCCCCCGTTGCCAGCCCTCCTCACCCTTGGAGCTTGCTGTTCACACGCGTTCACGCAGCTCCTGGGCCAGGGAATGAGTCTGGCCGTGCACGTGTGCGTGCATGTGTGTGTTTGCACACTAGTGTGCACGTGTGTGATGATGTAACTGGGAGGAAGAGCCCCCGGGAGCAGGGTCCCAGCAGCAGGCAGGCCCCCCCGCCCCGCCTTCATCCATCATTTGTTTCCAGGAAGCCCTGTGCACGCACAGAGAGGGTAGATCAGGGCAGGCCGCCCCGGGGGGAGGTGGGCTCTGATCACCAAGTAATGAACTCGAGAGAAGGAGAAGGTGTTCCCGGTGGAGGGACCACGTGGGCAGAGGCCTGGAGGTGTGACAAGGACCTGGGGACCTGGGGGACAGGCAGTGGTGGTGGGTTGGGCAGTGGGCAGGGAGGCTGGAAGGTGCAGGGCCCTGGGCCGGGGGAGCCAGGGGAGGTTTGAGCAGGGCAAGGATGTGAGGCTTCATCCTGAGGCTTCATTCGGGAAGAGACCTGTGGGTGCAGGGTGGAGGCAAGGAGATGGAAGGGGGCTGGTCCTGCAGCGGAGCCACGTGTGGCTGGGGCTGAGGTGGGGACAGTTTCGGGAAGCTGAATCTGCGGGCCTGGCCACCTGATGGGGTGCAGGTGTGGGGGGGTTACCCTCAAACGTGAGCTTCATGAGCCAGGCGAGCGCTCATCACAGTAGGAGGGGGCAGGCCATCCATGCCAGGTGGTTGGGGGATTGGGTGGCCGCATGTGTGCCCGAGCCCGGCGAGGCCCACAGACCTGGCCTGGGCCCCTTGCCCGGTGGTGGCCGAGGTCCCTGGGCCCCAGGTGTGCTGGCCCCATCGGTGCAGGCGAGGAAGTGATGGGGGTGGCTGGGGGCTGGGTGACTTCCAGGCTCCCCTGACTCAGGTCTTCCCAGGTGACTTCACTGCTGGCGGGGAGCTCCGGGAATTTCCAGGTGCCACCGACATGCCCCTCCCGAAGGAGCCACCCGATCACCCTGCGGGCTCCATCTTCCCGTCACGCCTGGCGGGCCCCTCTGTACCACGGGGTACCCCCGCCCTGTACCCCTGCCCTGGGTGCCTGCAACTGTGGTCTGAAGAGCTGGCTCCATCCTACCATGTCCCAGGGTATTGTCACCCCATTGGTGGCCCTGCTCAGGGGGTGGAGCACAGCACTGGGGACACCTGGGCTCCCTGGGTAGCCTTCCTGAGCCTCAGGCTGGGGAAGCAGGGCTGAGGGGACACAGGCGGCCTGTGGTGGGCTGCTGTAGGAGGAAGCAGCTCAGCCCTGTCATTGCCACATCTGAAGTAGCCTGGAGGGAACAGATGCCCTGAGCCCACCCTCAGGGCTAGGGCCCCAGGGGACAGGCCCTTGGATGCAGCGGGTTGGCACTCAGAGAGGAGGCTTCGGAGTGCCAGGTGGACCTCTCGCCGGTGGGCCAGCCATGTGATGGGCAGGGCTTGGCTGCAGCTTTTGGGGTGGTGGGCGTGGACACCTCGGCCCCTTGCGCCTTGATTTCCCTTCCAGTGAGTGAGGCAGGGTGAGAGGCGCAAGGCTCCATCTGCAGGGAAGTCTTCCTCATTATCTAGTCTCCGTCCTGAGGAGTGGGCATGGGGGGAGTTGGGGGGGAGGCTGGGGTTGTCCCAGGCAGCACCCATCACAGATCTTGTTTCTGAGCCCCTCCCAAAGACAGCAAGTACAGGGGGAGGATGCGGATTTGCACTCAGGTCTGACCGTGACCTCAGAAGTGACCCTGGTCTCCCTCTCTGCCTCCGAGGTGGAGACTCTTGCAGGGGAGGATGAGGTGGAGACGGGGAGAAGGGGGGCAGAAAGCAGGGGAAGAAAGGGAGGGGGCGACCAGCAGAGGGAGGAAAGCCTAGGCAAGGCCCACAGTGGTGGGAAGCCCAGCCCTGCTTGACTCTGACCACAGCTCACTGCCAGGTGGCCAGTGGTGGCCGGGGCCCAGATGCTGTGCCTCCCCCAGCCTCACCTGTGGGGTGAGCCCCAGCTGGGGTGGCGGAAGCAAAGTAGGGATGATTTGGGCCCTCTGAGCCTCGGGGGAGAAGTTCTGAAGGCATTGGCGGGGGGCTTTCCCCAATCATGGTGATCGTCACAGCCAGGGCCTAGGGATGGAGTGGGCTGCCCTGGGGGAGTGAGCGCCCCATCCCATGAGGCATCCAAGCAAGGCAGGTGGCCACAGAGTCTGGAAAGCTGTGGGACCCAGGAGTTCGCAGAGGAAGCAGTCTGGGGCAGTGGGCTGCTTAAAAAGTCAGGTGGGAGATCATTCACCCTAAAGGGAAATGACGTCCTGATGTGTGCCACCCCGTGAGAGAACCTCGGAAACATGCTGAGCGAAGTCAGTCGCAAAAGGACAGTTACTGTCGGATCTCATGCATGTGAAATAAGCAAATATATAGAAACCAAAGATTCTTAGAGGTCGCCAGGGGAGGGAGGGTGGGGTAAGGGGCCGTTTGTGCTTAGGGGGCATGAGTGTGTGTTAATGGTGGTGGAAAGATCCGGAGTAGGACAGCCAGAATGGTGGTACGTCAGCAAGAATGTGATCAGTGTCACTGAATTGCACATGAATTGTGGAATTAGCGTGTATATTTTCACCACAAAAACAAAAAAAAAGGCAAGGTGGGAGGTGGGGGAGCTATGCCCAGAGGGGACCCAGAGGGGGCCGAGGGGGATGCCGGCCCAGAGGGGGGCTCAGGCTTTGCGGGAACGCAGAGCAGGGCTGCTGGCTGGGAGAGCCCGGATGGGGCCAAGCATGTGCTGCTGTAGTCTGCATAGAGGTGGTGGGCTTGCTGTCCACAGCCCACAAACCACTTCTTGACCCCGTCCTGAGGCGCTGCCCAGCTACCAGGCACCCAGACTCCCAGCCTGGCCGAGGGCCAGTGGGACCCGCTAGGTTTCCGCCCACCTGTTCTGCCCGCCCCTCCGTCTGTCTGTCTGTCTGTCCTGAGGTTTCAGGTTGGCAACCTGCCAAGCCAGCCTCCCACCAAGGCCTGCTGGTCGCCCCCGTGTCGCATAGATCTGGGGTGTTGGCCAAGGCCAGAGGTCCCATCCCTGTTCTTGGTGTCAGGGTCCCTGTGGGAAGTGAAGATGAAGGTTGAAGCGTTGTGGGGGATACGGCCTTGGCCCCCACCACAGTGCCCATGGCAGCCTGGGGGAGGTCCAGGGCATGGCAGAGGGTATTCTCAGTGTGGTCCTGGCCTGGACAGGATGGCACTGCTGAATCTTGGTCCCCAGCTGCCTCAGAGTCTGGCACAGATGGGCCCACTCCAGGAGGAGGGAGAGAAGGGGAGGACAGAGGAGAGACCAGGGTAGGCGTCCTGGAGGAGGAGGCACTGTGCTGGGCCTGGAGTCCTGCCTGGCTGCTGTAGGGGAAGGGGCCTCTGGAGGAGGAAGTGCTGGTCCTGTGTGGCTGATGCCACACCAGGCCCTGAATGCCCAGCAGAGCCCTGGATGTTTTCTGGGGTCAGAGGTCAGTGTCCTGAGGTTTTGGGGTCACAATGACTGGGTGAGGTTCTGATTTCACAGATGTGGGGGATCGATGGACCCTCTGGCCCCTGGAGTCCCCTCAGCCCTGGGCGCCCTGTGCCAGTGGGGGTGGGCAGGGCCCCTGGCTGTGCTTGCCCACCTCCAGCAGCCTCAGCCCTGCCAAGGGCTCCTAGCCCACCGCCTGCTTTCTCTCCAGGCCGGGGTCCCAGGATGCCAGGCAGGAATGCCAGCTATGTGGAGAGGGCGGGAGGGACGATCCGCTCTCTTCCCCGGGAACATCGCAGGCAGTCGGGTGCGCCGAGCAGCGAGCTGGAAAGATCACAGCAAAGGACGCCTGGTGGAGGGCTGCCCCTGCCCCCGCCCCCGGCCTGCAGAGACCCCACACGTGGACAGATGGGGACAGATGGGGAAACTGAGGCTCAGGGAGGCCAGTGAGAGTCAGCAGCCAGGCAGAACTCGAACACAGCACCTGTGGCTTCCTTCACTATGCAGATGGGAAACTGAGGCCTGGGGCAGGCAGGGAGGGGACGAGGGGACGAGGAGGGGACTGAGCTGGGCCCTGGGTGTCCGCTACCTGCTCTTCCAAGCCCTTTGCTGCCTCCAGGCCTCTGTTCTCTCTGAACCTCTGCCTGGGACACCCACCTCCCTCCTGCCCCGCAGGTCCCTTCTGGGTCTCCTGGTCGGGCTGGGGGCCGTGCGGCCAGGGATAGCTCTTCAGCCTCAGTTTCCTCATCTGTAAAGTGGGGCTGGCAGGACTCCCCAGAAGAGCGCTGTGGGGATGGGGTGAGATGGGGCAGCACACAGAGTGCACTGCTCAGGCGGGCGGTGTTTTAGGCCTGTGTCTGGGCAGGTGAGGACGTGGATAAGATGACCGGGGGGGCTATGGTGGCCTCCCTCTGCTCACTGCCCGCCTGCCAGGGCCCCACCTGGGCCCAGGTTCTTCCCGCCCAGGGGAGCAGAGGGATGGGGCAGACTGTGCCCTATGTTCAGACGAGAAAACTGAGGCTCGCAACAGTGGCTTGCCGAGGTCTGGGGACAGGCCGGGTGCTGCCCACCGGCCTGGGCCCAGAGCCCAGCAGAGAGGCGATAGGTGGGGTTTGGGGGGCCAGGGGAGGACTGGCGATCTGAGCCACCCTCGCCTTCGCACTGACTGCGTCCAGTTCTGACCCTTTCTGCTCCATTTCATCCCCTTCTGTTCCACCAACGGGGCCGCGGGACCCTGCTGGGCACCAAGCTCTGGCAGTGTGACATGTCCTCTTGGGCTGTCTCTGAGCCCAGAGCAGTGGCTAATGGGGGGCAGCTGGCATTGTGGGACAGGGCGACAGTTAGCTCTGTCCCCTGGAGGGGGGGTTGGGTTATCCACAGCCATGGTGACTCAGGGCAGGGGTGTCTGCTGAGTGACCCCAGGGCTGGAAGATATTCTCCCCATTTGACAGGCGGGAAGACTGAGGCCATCACTAGCCCCTGCCCCCCACTGTGCCCCTCGGGGGGGCCCCGCTCAGCTCCAGAGCCAGAGAAAAGCCTCCTCCGGCCCACCTGTGGCTGGAAAGTTCCGGGTACAACCCCTGCCCACCTGCGGGAGCGGCTGGCGGCCCTGGTGCTGGGGTGGGCGTGGGGGCTAGGCACTGCCCTCCGGGCTATTTGCCGAGTTACTTCCTGGACGAGTGGACCCAGGCCCGCCTCCCTGGCCGATCGAAGATAATTAGAACATTCTTCAAATATTTTGCTGGAAGATGCCCGAGAGGGAAGAATTACAGAACGCCCAGGGCCAGGAGCGTGGGCAGCTGGCAGCAGGGCCAGAGCCAGCCTAGGGGCCAGGACGGAGGCTGGGGGGTCTGGCCCAGGCTCGGCCAGTCTGTCCCCAGCTCCTGGGGTGCTGGAGTGTCCCTGGAGCTGGGGTTGGGGCGTGCTCATGCTCCCCAGCTGGGTGGGGGACTCACGTCCAAGGCTACCCCAGCCTGTTTAGGGCCTTGCTAAGTGTTGGGCAAAGTTGGGGCTCCCCGCCCGGGGGCATCCGCAACGCGTGGGGGCGGGCAGACACTGTCCCAAATGGCTTTAGGAAAAGCCTGAGGGGGTCAAGTACAGTCCCAGGGCTCCCAGGGGGCCGGTGGGGGTCTTTGCAGCAGACCTTGACGACGCTCAGGAGGTTCAGGAGGAGGGGGTGTCGGGGGAGACGCAGGGCGATGTGGGGAGAGGAGCCGGAATGACATGGTGCTTGGTGGTTTGTGGGGTGTGGAGGGGCAGCCTGGGCAGGCAATTCATGTGTGTGGCCTGAGGGGTAGCCCAGGCCCCATCCAGGAGAAGCCCGGGGCCCTGAGGCTGGGCCTTCGGGGTCAAGGTGGGGGTGGGCAGCCCAAGGGGAAGCCCCTTCTCATCACCCTGGGCTTTCCCAGGTGAGGCGTGCTGCCTGGGTCAGAGTGTGCTCCTGCCTCCGTGGAGGTGGGGAAAGGCGGGTGTCCCCAGTGTCCCCCCTGCCAGATCCTGGCTCCAGGAAAAGGGGTGTGGGATGTCAAGGCCCAGGTGAGCTCTTTCATGAGGTCCAGTTCCAGAAGGTTCTCACCACGTGGAGCTCTGCCGTTCCCTCGGAAGGAGGATGCTGCTCCAGCCCAGGAACCTGGGAGTGGGGGTGGGCTGTCCTCGGTGCTCAGGTCCAGAGAGGGGCGCAGAGGTGGGGAGAGCTGGCCTGGAGGGCGGCACTGCCATTGTGGGCCCTTCCTACCCTGGGCTGTGGTTTGTGGGGTCAGTCGTTGGGGAGTTTGTGGTTTGGGGAGTCGGGCTGCTGAGGGGAGGTACCTGGATCCTCTGGGTCTGTGAGATGGTTCTGTCACTGTTGTGCAGGGTCAGTGATGACACCTTTCCTTTCTGCTTTTTAAACAGATGTCCTCCCCTGGGATGGTAGCAATGCCCTGTCGAGGGGTGCCTCAAGGGCTACACCCCATTGCTGCCATCACCCCAGCACCCCCGAAACACATGCTTGAGCCCTAAGCCTTGGTATGGACAGCCAGCATTTTCTCAACCTTATGTCAATTGTGGGTAAAAAAAAAAAACTTGTTGGCGTCAAGTCAATTCCGACTCATAGCGACCCTATAGCAACCCTATAGGACAGAGTAGAACTGCCCCATAGGGTTGCCAAGTCATGGCTGGTGGATTCGAACTGCTGACATTTTGGTTAGCAGCTGAGCTCTTAACCACTGCACCACTAGGGCTCCAATTGTAGATAAAGGTATCTTTATTGATCTGAGTGAGAACGGAGGGTGCCAGGACAAGCCCCCACCCCCTGCCCACAGGCCCACATGGGGACGTCTCCAGCTGCCTCTCTGCAGATGTCACTATCCCTTGAAGAGACTCTTCCCCAAGCAGATCATGTCTGAGTTGTCTCCATGCATCCAACTCATCCATCCATCCAGTCATCCATTCATCTATCCATCCATGCATCCATCTACCATCCATCCATCCACTCATCCATCCATCATCCTTGTATCCACTCATTCATCCATCCATCATCCATCATCCGTCTATCCACTCATCCATCCATCCACTTCATCCATCCATCCACTCATCCATCCATCTACCATCCATCTATCCACTCATCCGTCCATCCATCATCCATCATCCATCTAGCCACTCATCCATCCATCCACTCCATCCATCCATCCACTCATCCATCCATCTACCATCTATCTATCCACTCATCCGTCCATCCATCATCCATCATCCATCCATCCACTCATCCATCCATCCATCATCCATCTATCCACTCATCCATCCATCCATCATCCATCATCCATCTATCTACTCATCCATCCATCCACTCCATCCATCCACCCACTCATCCATCCATCTACCATCCATCTATCCACTCCTCCATCCATCCATCATCTATCATCCATCTATCCACTCATCCATCCATCCATCATCCATCATCCATCTATCCACTCATCCATCCATCCACTCCATCCATCTATCCACTCATCCATCCATCCACTCATCCATTCATCCACCCCTCCATCCATCCATCTATCCATCCACCCCTCCCTTCCTCCTTCCCTCCCTCCCTTCATCCATCCATCCCTCCATCCCTTCAACAATGACAGTAGGGGGCGGCCCATGCCAGCCCTGTACCAGGCGCAGGGCACAGTGGGAAATGAGATAGGGTCCCTGCCATCCTGGAGTCAGTGATGGGGGCTGGGGCCAGGGAAGCCTGTTTGGCAGGGTCCACACCTCAGCCTCTGACCTGGGAAATCCCTCCCAGCTTGGAGCAGGTTAGAGGCCTCTTCCTCAGAAACCCCTGGGCCTACCCCAGCCCAATACGGCCCTGAATTCAGCCTCCTGCTCCCAGGGAGGGTGTTATCCAGGGGCACAGGTGACCACTCCCCACCCCTGCTGACATTGAGAGTCAGGGACGGGACCTCTCATGGGGCAGGTTGGTGGATGAGGCATGGCTGGCTGCGTTAAGAAGGGTGCACCCAGCCCTGTCCCCATCCCAGCCTCCTGAGCTACTTGGGCAGGAGGTGGAATCTCTTTGGGCTTCCAATTCCTTTTCCAAGTTCTGGAGAATAGGAATAATAATAATATAGTCATAATAATAACACCTGCCCCCTGGGCTTTGAAATAGGCTTGTCGAGGGAACCCCTTAGCTAGAATCCAGCACCCAGTGTGAGGACAGCAGGGCCAACTCCCCAGAGCAAGAGCCGACAGGGAGTTTCTCCTGGTGGCTGGGACAGGCTTTGGAGGGGTTCCCTTCTGAACAAAGTAACCTCAGGGCGGCAATGGGAGGAGGCTACCCACCAGGCCTGGCCCAGCGGTGGGTGCAGCTCCTCTGGGCAGACGGACAGCACCCAGTGTCTCCTGCCCTCACCCTGCACACTGCCCCAGGAGCCACCGAAGCAGCTGTTCTGCTCTTTTAGTGTTCACAGAGGCCTGATGGGACAGGCTGGCTGATGGACAGCAGTCCAGAGTGGAGGGTGGGCCGGCGGGCAGCCCCTCAGAGGATCCAGGCAGGGTTGCCTTTTGCTCACAGGGCCTCTGAGGCTCTGGATTTGAGAGGTGGTCGGCCCAGCCTGCAGTGACCCTCTGGAGCGCTTGCTGGGAGGGGTGAGCATGGGCCCAGGCCGGGCACACACAGGGGAGGCCCACGGGAGCTCTTGTCAATGCTGATGTTTGGTTTGTCACGTGGGCTTTCTTCATTTTATTTTAATTATTGTAAGAACACTTGGAGTTTTCATTCTTGCCTTATTCTGCCCCCCTATTTTCTGTAAGCTTTTGTATTTTAATATTTTACTTTTTAAAAATTGTGTTTTATTTTTATTGTGGTTATTGAGAATATACACAGCAGAATGTACACCAGTTCAGCAGTTTCTACATGGACGATTCAGTGACGTTGATGACATTCTTTGAGTTGTACAACCATTCTCATCCTCCGTTTCTGAGTTGTTCCTCCCCCATTAACATAAACTCACTGCCCCTTAAGCTTCCGATCTAATCTTTCTGGTTGCTCTTGTCGGTTTGATCCCATATAGATAGATCTTAAAAGAGCACAATGCTCAAGGCCCACAGTCTTGTATTTTACTTTTTTGCGGAGGTCATTTACGTGGAGTCCAGTGTGGAATTCTTGAGTGTACAGCTTGATGCATTTTTACATACGTGTGCACCTGTGTAACCTCCACCTGGCTCAAGATATAGAACTCCCCGGCACCTGACAGGCTCGCTCGTGCCCACCTACCTGCAGCCAGTACCTCCTGCACGAGGGGATCCCTGTGCTGACCTCTGTGTCGAAGATGAGCTGTGCTTGTTCTGGAACGTCTTGCACTGGAACAGGCTGCATGTTGATTCTTGCCTGGCTTCTCTTGCTCACATTCATCCAAGTTGGTGTATGTAAGTAGCTTGCTCCTTTCCCTTGCTGTGTACTATTCCATTGTCTGAGTTCCCACAATGTACTCACCTGTCCTCCTGTCGATGGTTACCTGGGCTGTTGCTCCAGTTTGTGGCTGTCATGAGGAACACTGCTGCGTACATGCGTGTGTGTCCTCCGGTGGACAGAAGTGCCCATTTGTCTCGGATGTACAGACCCTGGGGTGAGATTGCTGGGTCTGATTAGTGGATGAAGCCATGGGTGGCAGACGCAGGGGCTGATGTGCCCCAGAACTGCCTGATTAAGTGTGGCCCTTGATGGACAGTGATTCTAGGAGGTCAGGGACCGGCTGTGGGCTGGATTCGGCGGCTCAGTGACCTTGTGTGTCAAATGAAGGAGGGTCAGCAGTGGGTCCCCCAAGGAGCCCTGGTGGGGCAGTGGTCAAGCACTCAGCTGCTAACCAAAGGGTCAGCAGTTTGAAGCCACCAGCAGCTCTGCAGGAGGAAAGACCTGGCAGTCTGCTCCTGGAAAGATTACAGCCTTGAAAATGCTATGGGGCAGTTCCACTCTGTCACATAGGGTTGCTGTGAGTCAAAACTGACTTGCCAACACCCAACAACAGTGGGACCCCAAGTCTCAGGCCTCGAGGGTTAATAACCGTCAGCTTTGATTACCACTCACCACAGCCGGCCGTGAGGCGCCTGGGGCCCTCCACCATGGCCTCCTCCCAACAGCTGTGAGGTAGTAGGGCTGCTATCACTCCCATTTAACAGGGGAGGAAACTGAGGCCCAGAGAGGTTAAGAAACACCCCTGAGGTCACACAGCCAGGAAGAGGCAGAGCCAGGGTTCCAGCCAGGCTCTCTTGCACCAGCACCCACGCTGTTAACCACCGCCCCCACCGGGCTGCCAGGCGGGTAACCTGGCACCTGGCCAATGCCGCGGCAAAGGTGTGGGCCTCGGACACCTCTGCTCCCATCTGTCACCTGGCAGTGGCTACCCCAGCCCCTCCTCCCCACCCCATTGGAACCCTCGTCCCTGGAGGCAGCCTTGTTCCCATGGGGCTGCACAGCAGGTAGAAAGTTCTTCCTAGCACCGGTGGCAGCCCCCTCCTCACACAGCGTCTGGGTCGAACCCAGTGCCAGGACACACGCAGGAAGAGCGGGCCCTCCAGGCCCCCTGCTGGCCTCATCGCCCTCTGGTCTGAGTCCCCGCGATGAGGGGAGCTTGTCTGCAGGGCACCCTCCCCTCATCCAGCCAGGGCTAGGGAAGTTTCCAGATCTTTAGCTTTGCCCACTCCTCCTGGCCTCTTGCCTGTGTCCCGAGGCCCCTGAATAGGGCAGGGGGTGAGCCTGGGGCAGAATTTTCTGTGGAAAATGTCAGCAACTGAGATGCCAACACCCCTGTCCAGTCTCTGTGCTCACAGTTCACTCAGCCTCCCTGGCTGGCCTCTCCCGGGACCCTGGCGGGCAGCAGAGGGAGGGCAGCCGGCCACAGAGGGTTTCCCCACTTTGGGTGAGAGCCAGGCTCACCCTGCGGGCGGCTTGCCGAGGGTGCCCGTAGCATGCATTCACCCCCAAACTACCATTTATCCCAGAATGTTCCTCGCGCCCACTCGCCTCCTCCAAAGCGCTGATATTTAGTTGTTACATGTTTTCACCCCATTCCCACTCCAACAGTTTCCTAATGAGGCCAATTCCCATCACCCAGAGCCGCAAATTTGTCCCCTCTAGGTGGAAGGAGCAGCAGGGGGCAAGGCCTGGGGGCTGGAAGGGCCAGGCCTGCTCCGAGCAAGTGGGCAGAGAGGGGACATCGTGTGGAGGGTAGGAGGGACGAGCTGGGGCCGTCCAGGGTGAACCTCACCGGACCTTGGACGCCAACATCTGCCAACAGCACAAGCTGTCCGTAAACCTGGAAAGAATGAACACCGACTGGAAGGGTTTTAAACAAGGAGAGGACTTAAGCTGTGTTGAGAACAGGAAGTGGGCACAGTCCCCGTCTCCAGGCAAGCCAAGCCCTCCCCACCCCAAGCTGACTGTGTGGCCCCGGGCGGGTTCCTTCGCCTCTCTGAGCTCCAGAGTCTGCACCTGTGAAGTGGGTACAGCAAAGCTTACCTTGCAAGGTGAGGTGGAAGTGGGGCACGCCGGGGCCCGTGGAGCCCAAGCCGGCACCCAGATGGGAGCAGCGGTATCATTATTGGGAAAAACCCACCTGCGAAGGGGAGATAATTTTGAAATTATTTCTAAATGATCAGCCATATCTGATTATGTAGGCTCCTGGCACAAAACACAGCGTGACTATTCCCTGAGGGATTAATTTACACACTGGCGGTGCCAGGGGTGGCTGGGGGCTCTAGTCCCCCTAACTCCCTCAGCCCCACCACCCCAGTTAGTCATATAAACAAAGTAAAAGCAGGGTATTGCTGGGCAAAGGCCCATCTCGCCACCTTCCACCTGCATCCACCCAACCTTCTGAAGTTTAGAAGTCATGATTTCTTTTTACATACGATGTATCGCTTCACCCAACTCCAAGTGGCATTTAGTACGTTGACAATGTTGTGCAATAACCACCAATATCTAGTTCCAGAGTTTTCCATCACCCCAGATGGAATCCCCATACCCATTAGCAACCACTCCCTGTTCCCCCGCCCCCCCAGCCCATGGCAACCACTAATCTACTTCCTGTCTCTATGGATTCACCTATTCTGGACGGTCGATATCAATGGAATCCTCCAATATATGGGGTTTTGTGACTTCCCTCTCTCACTTAGCATGCTGTTTTCAAGGTTGGAGCATGTAGCAGCGCTTCATTTCTTTTTATGGCTGAGTAATACTCCATTGTGTGGATGGACCCCATTTCGTTTATCCAGGCATCTATTGATGGACACTTGGGTTATTTTTCTACCTTCTGGCCATTTTGCGTAATGCAGCCACGAACATTGGTGTACAGGTTTTTGGTAGAACATGTGTTTTCAGTTTTTTCGGATATATACCTAGGAGTGGGATTGCCGGGTCATGTGATAATTCTATGTTTAACTTTTAGGGAGAACCACCAAGCTGTGTTCCACAGCAGCTGCATCATTTTACATTCCTACCAGCAGTGGGTGAGGGTTCGTTTCTCCACGTCCTCGCCAACACTTGTTTTTTCCCTTTTTTTTGGATAATAGCCATCCTATGGGTGTGAAGTGGTGCCTCATTGTGGTTTGGATTTGTATCTCCCTAATCACTAATGACGTCGAGCATTTTTTCATGCGCCTGTTGGCCATTTGCATGCCTTCTTTGGAGAAATGTCTATTCAAGTCCTTTGCCCATTTTTTAATTGGGTTGTTTGTCTTTCCACTGTTGACTTGTAATTCTTGAGTATTTACTCGTTTGTTCATTCACTCATCCAATCCATGAACGCTGCCGGGGCAGTTGCGCCGGGCTGGCCCTGGAGGCCCCAGTTCAGCTCAGACCTGAGGCTCCCTGGAGCGCCAGCCGCCTGCTGGGAGGCTGGGCCTGGAGCAGCAGTTAAAACACGGCAGGATGAGTCCAGTCCTTGAGACAAGCACCTACTGCGCACCTCCTCAGTGCCAGGCCTGAGCTGCTGGGGTCTGAGCACAGTGGGGCTTCCA
Organism: Trichechus manatus latirostris; assembly: GCF_000243295.1. Classification (NCBI taxonomy): domain Eukaryota; kingdom Metazoa; phylum Chordata; class Mammalia; order Sirenia; family Trichechidae; genus Trichechus; species Trichechus manatus. The sequence continues at coordinate 8,017,849 of NW_004444005.1, read as the reverse complement.
CCTGGGCCTAGAAGGGGAAGTAGAGTTTGCCAGAGAAAGGGAGGCAGGACAGAGAGACACGCAAGCAAACGCTGGAAAGGTGGGAAATGGAGGAGACACTGGGGGTCGCCAAAGGCCAGTCCCCTACAGGCCTCCAGCTCCAGGAAAGGAAATTAACTGCCGAGGCCGTTGAGCAGGGGAACGGGGTGGTCAGAGCTGGGTGCTAGCTGTGCCGTCTGAGCAGAGGGTGCTGCCTGCCTGGGGTGGCTGTTGCTATGATCGGTCTCTGCCCCTGGCATTCATCATAAGCTCCCCTGGGGTCCCTCCAGTAAGGCCCTGTTTGTCCAGGTCCTGCCCCCCAGCGGGCTGTGTGATCGCCAGGAGACTTGGGAGGTGCGCTGTGCTCCCCGTGGGTCTGGAGGCTCCGGCTGCGCCTGGGGCCCGATGCGCAACAGGTTTCCCATCCATCTCAGTTCCCCAGGCCGGTTTTCCAAGGATCTACAGTTACTTTGGACTGAATTCCCCAGATTCCAGCCCGCTCCCAGCCTCACCCGCCCAGATGCCCTTCCTCCAGGCCAGACTGGAGGGGGTGCGGCCCTTTGTGCCCCTGGGAGACCCAGGGGTCCGGCAGATTAGCGGGCGTGGGAGGGTGGTGGGTGGGCGGGCCCGGGGTTGGGTGTCGGGCAGCAGCCCGTGCTGTGGGCTCGGGCCACACGGGGATTTTCCCAGCTGGCTGGGGCGCTGGCCGCCTGGAAAAACACCGACTGTTCTCTCAGCGACGGGGCGGCTGCATCCGGGGCCGGGGCCAGGGCATCAGTTTTGGGGAGCCCCTGGCTGTCTCCTCCACTGCCACATCCCACTCCTCACTCAACAGTGAGGTCTGTTACTTTAAAGCCAGATGCTGCCATGGGTCTCCCCTCCTTCCAGCTCTCTGTCCCCTTCCTCTGGGTGCTTGAGATCAAACAGCTGACGTAGCCTCACTGCAAACAGTCCAGAGTTCCGCAGTAACAGACAGAGTGACCACAGGACCCCGCAACTCCACTCCCGGGTATCCAGCCAAGAGAACTGAAAACTCCTGCTCGAACAAACGCTTGTAGACAAAGGTTCCTTGCCACATTATTCACAATAGCCAGCAAGTGGAAAAACGCCAGTACCTATCAACAGATGAACGGAGAAATAAAATGCAGGAGGGTCATACGGTGGAATATTACTCAGCCGCAAAAAGGAATGAAGGCCTGATACACACTACGTGGATGACCCCTGAAAACATGACGCTCAGTGAAAAAAGCCAGTCGCCGGGGGCCACCCATTATAGCTTTCCACTGATTGGAATATCTGGAATAGCTAAATCCATAGAGACGGAAAGCAGATGACTGGTTTCCAGGGGCCAGGAGTGAGGCTGCGGCAAGAATGGGGAGTGACGGCTAGTGGGCACGGGCTCTCCTTTGGAGGTGTTTTGGAACTAGATAGAGTTGATAGCTGCATGACATTGTAAATGTGCCAAATGCCGCTGATTGTACACTTTAAATGGTTAACTTTATGCTCTGTGACTTCCACCACATTGAAAAACAGCCACACTGATAACCGCAGGCACCACTCAGGGACCTAGGCTCGCTCTACACGAGGTGTTGTCATGTGGGGTGAACCTAGGCCCCTGGGTGGCGCGTGTGGTTTTGATCAACTGCTACAGTGGTTAAGCACTCAGCTAGGGTTGCCAGTTCGAATCCACCAGCCGCTCCTTGGACACCCTATGCGGCAGTTCAACTCTGTCCTGTAGGGTCGCTATGAGTCAGAATCGACTCGACGGCATTGGTTCTTTTTTTTTTCTCACTAACCTAAAGTTTGGCAGCTCGAACCCACCCAGCAACACTGTGGAAGAAAGGCCTGGCCACCTGCTTCCATAAAGAAGCCAGCCAAGAAAAATTTATGGAGCAGTTCTACTCTGTAACACATGGGGTCACTGTGAGTCAGAAGTGTCTCCACAGCAATGGTTTTGTTTTCAGAGTGAGCCTGGAGGGTTGCGGGAGTGGAGACAATGTTGCAATAAAGCAGGAGCCCCGCACACAGCAGGTGTTCAATCCACAGTGGGGTCCTTTCCTCCTGCGAGTGCTCCCAGTCACCCAGAAGTGAGTGAAGAATAATAACACCCCTAGCCGCCCCTCCTGGGTGTGGCCCTTCTCCCCGCGGGTCTCGTCTGAGCCGTGGGCTGGGGGACAGGTGTAATTACTCCCACATTTCACAGCTGTGCACACTGAGAGAGGCGGAGTACCTTCCAGCGTTACATGCGGGCTGGAGTGGGCAAGGCACCCCTGGGCTGGGCTCCAGTCTGGCCACCCCGCTCAGCAGCCTGCCTGGCCCAGGTGCCACGGGGAAGCCGGAGTCGACAGGGACAGGGAAGCCCCAGTTGTTCGGAGTTGGGGTGTGTGGCTGGGAGCCAGCTGCGGACGGTCCCTGGCTGATGGTTGTCAAGTGCCAGACCTGATGTTCTCTGACCCGAAAGGTCTGTGGATCTGATTCAGAGACTTGGGGAGGGGCTGTGATTCTTGTGTTCTGTGCGGCTTATGATCCATGGGATTTATGTTCCCAAAGGACTTACGATTTCGTGATTCTTGTGATTTTGTGGGACTTGTGATTTGTGATTCTTGTGATTCCATGGAAATTGCAACCCCGTGGGACCTACGATTCTGTGGGGCCTGTGGTTCATGAGATTTGGTATTCTGTGAGATTTACGATTCTCTGGTTAGTTCTTGCGATGTTGTTGTTAGTGGCTCATGGCAAGGCCACGTGTTATACAGTAGAACTGTGCTCCATGGGGTTTTCTTGGCTGTAATCTTTATGGAAGCAGATCACCAGGCCTTTTCTTCCGTGGTGCCTGGGTGGGTTGGAGCCGCCAACCCTGAGGTTAGTGGCTGAGCGCAAAACGTTTGCGCCTCCGAGGGACCTGGTTCTTGGGATATGTGGGACTTGTGATTCGCGGGGTGGGGGGTGTGGGTGAGTGAGCGCCATTTTAAGCTAGGGTCATGCCGTTGAGCACAGAAGGGGAACCCTTGAGGGCAGGGTTCTCGCTTTGCCTGCCTATGGTGGGTGTTTGTGAGTACTCCCCAGCTGAACGACTGAGGGGGGCAGGGAGGGGGCAGGGAGGGGGCAGCGGGGTCTGCCCGGCCCTGTCTTACCACCTGTCTCCTCTCCCCGTCTGCAGAGCGCTGTCCTCCGTGGTGGCCCTGGGAGCCAACATCATCTGCAACAAGATCCCTGGCTTGGCCCCACGGCAGCGCGCCATCTGCCAGAGCCGGCCGGACGCCATCATTGTGGTCGGGGAGGGGGCGCAGATGGGCATCAACGAGTGCCAGCACCAGTTCCGCTTTGCCCGCTGGAACTGCTCCGCGCTGGGTGAGAGGACCGTCTTCGGCCAGGAGCTCCGAGTAGGTAAGGGCGCTTTCGGGCTCCTGCGGCCAATGCTGGGCCCCCTGAGAGCCCGCACAGGCTCCGAGGGCCGACCTCTGCTGCCGCGGCCTTCCCCAGCCTTCTCCGTGCCTGGCCTGGGTGGCCCGGATCAGGGGAACCCACCCCCGCCTGGCCTTGGGCGTTGGGTCTGAGGCAGGGTTTCGACGGGAGCCGGGCCCTGAGAGTGGACGAGGGGTCCGGGTCCTGGTCCTGGTGCGGATGTGGGCCTGGCAGACTGATGAGTAGCAGTACAGCGCCGTGGTTAAAGGCGTGCTTGCGTCTCTGACCAGCCACGTGGCCCTGGACATGTTGCTTCACCCCCGCCTCTGTTTCTGTATCGGGAAAATGGGGATGATACTGGTATTTGCAGGACGAGTTGTGGGGATTGGATGAGGCCAGTCCTGGTGCCCCGCAAGTGCTGTGATGACTTTGTGGTGGGAGGGAGCTCCAGGTGGAGGCAGCACTGAGGACCCCACAGGCTGAGTGCGGGCGGAGTCGGGACTCGGGGAGGGGGAGCCTCAAATTCAGTGAGCAGTAGTGGGCAGAGGCGTGGTGATATAGAGGCCATAGAACACGGCAGGTGGGGTGGCAAGTTTCCTGCCTTTCCAGCTTTGTGAGGGAGGCTCCCCCGGGCCCATTTTTTAGAGCCGGAGACGGAGGCTCAGAGAGGGGCCGCAAGGAGAAAGTATGACTGGAGTCTAGCCTGGGTTTGAATTCAGCTGTGTGACCGCTGGCACGTCCTTTGGGGCCACGTAGGGCCTCAGTTTCCTCCTTTGTAATGTGAACACGGGAGTCCCTAAGTGGCACAAATTATTAAGTGCTGGACTATTAACTGAAAGGTTGATGGTTCAGATCTACCCAGGGCCACCTTGGAAGTAAGGCCTGGAAATCTGCTTCCAAAAGGTCACAGCCTTGAAAGCTGTGTGGAGCAGTTCTACTCTGGACACATGGGGTCGCCATGAGTTGGCATTGACTTGACAGCAGCCTGGGGCACCCGCATGCAGTGGGCGCTCAGTGCACTGCTGTTGGGTAGGTGAGGGTGGGGCGTGGTGTGTCCACCCTGAAGGCTATTGTGAGGGTCAGATGGGGAGAGTGGACCTCAGGCACAGTGCCAAGCACACCGGGGATGCCTGGTAGCCCAGACCCCAGCCCGTGGGCACAACACATCCTTCTGGTTCCCAAGGTCCAAGAACCTGGGCCCCCAAGCAGAGCCGCAGCTGCCGAGCTCTGTAGGGCTTGGAGCATGGGCGCGGGGCTGGAGGTAGGGCAGGGAGCAGCCTGTGGGTGGCACCTGGCACAGCCAGGGTGGTGGTACCGCCCCCTCCCTTGGGGCCCGCCCCCCAAGTGCAGGGCTCTTCTGAGCCAGCTGGGGAGGGTGGGGCTGCCCACCCCCTCCCTCTCCCCTCAGCAGAGAAGGTGTCATCCCGGGGTGCCCTCCTGCCAGGTGCTCACTCACCTACCTGACCCCTCATGCCCCCGAGGCCCTGGCTCTGAGGAAGCCGTGAGTACCCCCCTTTCACGGCTGAGGAAACTGAGGCCTGGAGAGGTTGCCGTGGTCACAGTTTGTGCGACGGAGCTGGATTCGGGTCTCCAAGACCCTTCCCGGTAATCCGCACCGCCTCTTAGAAAAGGCAAGAGAGGGGCAGGCAGAGAGGCTTGAAGGGGGGGGGGGCTGGGACTGTCCTGGGGCCACGAGACCCAGGTGTGGGGGAGACAGTGGCCACTCTGAGCCCCTCCCTGGGGTCAGGCCCCAGGTAGGGACCACCAGGACCAAGGAAACCCAGGACCCCCAGAACTGTCCGGAGCCCATAGGGGTGGTGCTGGGGACTGGCCTGCCAGCTACCTGCCCCCAGAATGGGCACTGCTCAGACCACAATTACTGAGTGGCCCACCCACCCCCGGAGCTCACGGCTGCCCCCTCTGGAGGACAGGGCCCTGGGGGGTGCACACCTCCCCCAGGAGGGGCGCCCCACAACCAGGGACCGACTAGGACGGAAGCCCTGTGGGCCGCTCACGCTCCAGAGAGCCCGCGGGTCAGGCCGAGACCAGCCTTGCTGAGCTGGCCTCCCTGCCCCATCCACATCCCTCACTCTCCGTTCTCCTGAGAGCACTGAACCCCTATCTCTGGCTGTTTCTAGGGAGCCCTACTAGGACGCCCCCCCCATGAGCGTGTCAGAGCCAAATTTTGTGGCAGAGCAGTCCACACCCCCTGCTCCTGACCACTCCCTCACTCCCCCACCCGCCCAGTCAGGCTTTGCGCCCTCCACTCCTTGTCAGACCATCCCCCCCTCTGCCGGCCCCCTCGTCCCCTGGCCTCTGGAATGCTGGTTCCCCGGCACACCTTGGCACCCCCCCCACACACAGCTGGGGTCTTGTCACTGCCCATAGCTTCGATCCCACAGACTGGAGGCTCCATCTTCCTCTCCCTCCTCTCCCCTGGGGCCAGGGCCAGTGCGGCCACCCCCATGGGAACCCCAGACTGGACACCCCCAGCTCCAGCTTCTCGCCGGCATGACTGCCCAGCTGTCTGAGCAGAAGCCTGCTGCCCCCTCCTTTTCCTTCCCCGTATCCCACCACCACCATGTCCTCTTGCTGTTATCCCAAGCATCTCTCAGCTCTGTCCCTTGTCCCAAACTCACCCACCGTCGCCCACCCCGAGGGCCATACCTCCCCCCGTGGACCGTTTCCTCTCTGCACACTCTCCTGTCTGTCTGTCTGTCCTTGCAGCAGTCTGAGTGAGCTGCTCAAACTGCACACTGACCATGTCCCTGTGTCCAATGCCCTTCATGGTCCTCCTCCCAGACCCCTAGGCCCTGCCCATGGCTGCTCCGGCCTCAACTGTACCGTGAGCCTCTCGCTCACCACACTCTGCCATGCGACCTGACTGCCAGTCCCTTCCCACACGCTGTTCCTTTGCGTGGAAAATGCCACTGACCTCAGCCCCTCCCAGGGAGCCCTCATCAACCTCCAGATCTCAGCTCAACTGTCACCTCCTCCGGGAAGTCCCTCCTGACTTCTCTGATGAGATAAAGGCACTTGGTCACGACTGGCATTCAGTAGCTATGGGGTCACTTTTTCATGTGTGTCTCTCCACTAGACTGGGGGCCCTGGGGCAGGCCCAGAGGGCCAGGTGCGTGCAGGGTGCACAGTGAGGCTGGGGTGTTCGGGGTGGGCCAGGGAGTAGCTGGGAGCAGTGGAATTGGAAGCAGGGGGAGTGGGGTATCCTAGGTTTGGCTTTGGGCCGGTGGCAGGCACAGTGCTGAGGGGCACAGCTTCGTCGTGTGCAGGCTGTGTTCATTTCATCCCCGTCACAGCCACCATGGAGAGTGCGGCAGGTCCGTGTCCACCCCTCTGTCCACCACTCCACTCGTCCCTGTGGCCCCTGCAGGGCCTGTCTGTCCGACCCTCACCTGGCAGGTGTCTCTGCCACCTCCTGGCCTCTGCCCCCCGCCCACCTGAGTTACCATGCCATGTTACTCCCTTCCTCCAAAACCTCCTGTGGCTCCCTATTGCCCCAGGATAGTCAGCTTCTAAGCCTGCCGTCTGATGCCCCCTCCCACTCCTCACCCCTGCTTGCCTGCGTCCCTTCTGGAAACCAGAGCGTCAGCCTTACGGGACCCCCTTTCTCCCCACCCCGGGCTTGGCTCCTGCCGTTTTCTCTGCCTGGGAGTCCCCTCCCTTCTGCTCTGCTTATTCACCTTAGTTCCCCATGGGAGGGGTGACTTTTCCACCCCCTCCTTGGCCCTTGGGTGCCACAGCCAGGTCATAGCCACCCCTGGGCCTCTCCTGGCCCACCCTGCCCTGGCTCAGCTCAGTGCCGGCCACCAGGTCCCCCAGCCCGAGGGTCTCCGTGCCCTGCCTGAAACCCTCCCTGGTCCTCACTGCTGCTGCGTGAAGGCCTAGCTCTTGGCTAAGAGGCAGCAGGCTGGGTGCTCCCATGGTGGCCAAGCAGGGAGGCCGGCCACATCAGAGCATTCTGGGTGCCCCAGGCCCAGGATGGGAGCCAGGCCATGAGCTGGCAGGCGGCCGGGACACTCGCGGGAGCAGTCACTCAAGCGGTGCCAATTAATGATTGGCCTCAAGAGGGGGCCTGGCCTGGGGGTTGTGGCATGGGCCCCTGCAGGCCTTGCCTATGACCTTGGCCTATGCTGAACTCTTGAGAGCTAAGATGGAAACTTTAAAGGGGCAAACCAATCCCCTGTGCAAAGTTCCAATCCCTTTTCCAGACTAGTGCTGCCGCTTGTATGCCTCCAGGGATGGGGAGCTTGCTACTCTCCAGCAACTTGATCTTACATATGATAATCCTGTGCTGGCTTTGCCCTGAGGCCCCCCGGGCACCAGCTGCTCTGCTCCCTCCAGGGGTTCAAGGCCTGCCCTGGGCCTCCTTCCACTGACATGGCGTTCCAGGGGAGCCTGTTAGAGACTTGGGGTTCCTCAGGGCAGAGGTGTGTAATGGGCACCACAACCAAGTCAGGACTGTGGGCGAGGGCTTCTCTGAGAAGGTGACGTGGAAGCCGAGACCCGAGGGGACATCAGAATGACGCAGGCCAGCCTGGAGGTGAGAGCAGGGAAGGAGGTTTCAGGTGGAGGGAACAGCATGCGCCAAGGCCGAGAGGCCTGAAAGCGGACGGTGTTTTCCAGGAACTGAGGGAAGTTCAGTCCTGCGGGAGTGTCAAGGGTGAACGGGAGGGGGTACCCTGAGGCTGGAGCTCTAGGGCAGGGCTGGAGCGCCATGAGCCCAAGGGCCCAGAAGGTACCGAGCAGGCTGCCCCTCCAGCCCCTGCCCAGAGCCACCGGGTGGCCGTGTGTGCTCCCCACCCCCCAGCCACGCCAAGCTGCGTGGACCACTGCGTCCTGCCCCATGTGCCGTCCTCGGACATGACTGGTCATAGGGTCGCCCTGACCCCGGCTCACATGAGCAGCCCAGGTGGCCGGCAGCTGTCCCCGGCCTGCCTGCTCTGGGGCAGATTTGCACTGGGGGTGCCGTCACGGGTGGGTCTTGCCCGGTGCAGCCTGAGCCCACCCCCGTGAGCGGCAGGGGCTCAGCAGAGCCTGTCAGTTCCTGGACAGTCAGGGGTCAGAGGGACACCTTGGGGTGTCCAGGTGGTGAAGACTCGAGGCCTTGTAGCAGAGAGGGTGACTCCTAGGACCCGTGCAGCTACTGCATGTCAGGAACCCTGCCCGGGGCTCTGCCAGCCGGGCCCAGGGGAGGTCCATCCCCTGGAGCGGCGAGGCTGTGCTCAGACCTGCCCCGTCCACTACAGTGGCCACGGGCCACCAGTGGCGGGGAGTATTCGGCCAGTGTCAATGAGATGTGCTCTAAGGGTAAGACACATAGTGGATTTGATTCTCTCACCGGTACTTTTTATATTGATTATGGGTTGAAATGATCCTATTTTAGCTATCCCAGCTACATAAAATAGATTATTAAAGTGAATCTCCCCTGTTTGTTTCCACGTTTAAAAGGAGCCCTGGTGGCACACTGGTTAAGAGCTCAGCTGCTAATCAAAAAGTCGGCAGTTCAAATCCACCAGCCGCTCCTTGGAAACCGTACGAGGCAGTTCTGCTCTGTCCTATAGGGTCGCTGTGAGTAGGAACCGACTCAACGGCATTGGGTTTGGTTTGGTTTTTTGGTTTTACTGTGGCTGCTAGAAAGTTGTTGATTGCAGGCGTGGAACGTGGTCTGCTCATGGATGGCACTGCTCTCAGAAGGAAAGCGACTGGCCCAAGGTCGCCGTGGTCAGGGCAGAGCTGAGCTGTGAGCCCAGATCTGTCTCCGTCCGGGAGTCCTTCCTCCCACTCAGTGGGGGCAGCCTCAAAGGTGAGGGGTCTCCTGGATGGCAGTGCAGGATGTGGGTGGAGTGGCCTTGAGCAGCCCTTTCCGCCAGCCCGTCAGTCATTCAGCCTGCACGCACTGAGCGCCCAGTGTAAGCCAGGCTTAGAGCAGAGCCCTGGGGGGTGGCAGGAAGGCCATCCCGTCTCGCCTGTTGATGCTCGGCCAGCCCAAGGCACGCGTGGCGATGCGCTGGGTGAGCCCAGGCCGAGGCCACACGGGGAGCCTCAGGCCTTTGTCCTGTCTGCCTCCGAGAGCAGCTGAGGACCCCCAGTCAGACCCCACCCCCATCCCGGGCACGCAGCCCAAGGAAACAGAAGAACAGACATCCCCAGGCTCAGGGTCCAGGCAGCCGGGACTTCAGAGACCAGAGACAAGTGGACAATTGGGGCTTTGAAGGTCAGAGTCAGCAAGACTTTTCAGGGAGGTGAAGCTGCCCAAGCCTGCAGTGGGGCAGCCAGAGGCTGCCAGCCCCAGGTCACTCAAGGTGGCCAGCGCTCTGGCCCTCCACCGCAGGGCCAGCTCACACTTGGGAGGGATGGTTCCCAGGTGACTGAGGAGGTGGCCTTGCCTGCCCCGCCCTGCTGACAGGCTGGGGGCCTTCGGCCGGGAGGGCAGGCTGTCCCCCACCATGGAGCCTTCCACAGGGCCCTCCGAGGGCCCCCTGGAACACATCCAGGATGTTCCACCTTTCTATCAGGGCCCCGGCAGACAGGACAGGCCATGGCGGGCAGCGGGTCCGGGAGGGGAGAGGGCACTGAGCGTCCTGCTGTGTGACCGTGGGCAAGCCTAGGCTTTCGAGTCCAGGGCTGGGCCAGGACTTGGGGTCTCTCCTCAGAAGAGTGGGCAAGAAGGCCCTCCGCTCTTCAGCACTGAGCCAGAAGGGCTTTGTAGATAAGGGTCGGGACACAGACCACGGTGGGCGGGCACCCATCCTCAGCCTCCACGGGGTGAGGCCAGCCCATCCCTGAGCAGCCCCTCCGCTGCCCTTGGGGTTAATTTCTTTTATAACTCGCCCGGGCCTTTCCATGACGCCTCTCGCCCCTGGTTCGATTACTGAGGCTCAGGGGCTGAGTGACCGGTGAGGGCTGGAGTTTGACCCTGACGGTGAGCTCCAGGGCCCACTTAACCACTGCAGCATGGGGTCCAGGTGCTGGAAGCCGCCGGAGGCCCTGGGAGCACGGGTTTCTGGGGACACGGGCCCACAGGCAGGCAGCTGCTGCATTTGCCGAAAGCCGGGACAGGCTGTCTGGGGTGGAACTTGCTAAGGAGAGCTCTGCCAGAAGCCTGGTCCCCCAGAGGCACCCCCTAGAGCTGTGGGGAGGGGTTCCGAAGGGGTGGGTGGGAGCCCATGGAAGGCCAGGCCCAGCTCGGGTCCAGCACTCGGGATGCAGCCCCCGGCTCCGGCCCAGGCTGCCCCCCGGCATGTGGCCCTGTCCAGGCTCTGCTTGCCCGGGGCCTCAGTGACCCCGAGCCCCAATGAGGGGGCTGGATGTGGCAGCGCTGCCCAGCTGGAGCCCGGCTGGCCTGTGGGGGCTGTTGGGTGGCGTGTGAGGCCTCTGCTGGGTCAGAACAAAGGCCTCGGGCGCGCGGGCGTGCTGGCGTGTTCGGACCTGGTATGGCTTTTTCCAGTGCTCTGTTTATGACAACGGCAGGGAAGAGCTTAGCGTGGAGACACTGACTCAGCCGGCGCCGGGTGGGGGCCAGGGCGGGGCAGGGAGACACAAGACAGAGAGGGACAGAGGGACAGAGAGAGAGATGAGAGATGGAGGACAGAGAGGGACAAAAGGACAGAAGGGGTCAGGGACAGAGAGAGAGACAGAGGACAGAAAGAGAGAGATGGAGGACAGAGGGACAGAGGGGGGTCAGGAGGACAGAGAGAGAGATACAGACAGAGAGATAGAGAGAGAGATGGAGGACAGAGGGACAGAGAGGGACAGAGGGACAGAAAAAGAGAGAGATGGAGGGACAGAGAGATGGAGGACAGAGAGGGTCAGAGGGTCAGAGAGGGACAGGGACACATGGAGAGACATACAGGAAAAGAGAGAGAGAGAGCAACACTGGCACACACACATTCACACACACACGTGAACGCCCCCACATTCACACACACGCACGTGAAAGCCCGCACATTCACACACACGCACGTGAACGCCCCCACATTCACACACACGCACGTGAACGCCCCCACATTCACACACACGCACGTGAACGCCCCCACATTCACACACACACGTGAACGCCC
>NW_004444005.1:7964690-8005901 GCF_000243295.1 Trichechus manatus latirostris | reverse complement strand
ACACACGTGAACGCCCCTACGTGAACACACACACACGTGAACGCCCGCACATTCACACACACACACACGTGAACGCTGCACATTCACACACACACGTGAACGCCCGCACATTCACACACACACACACACACACACGAATACGTGCACATACACCCAGTCCTGCACATATGCACACACAAGTCCACAGAAGCACATGTGCACACGCAGACACACATGTGCGCACATACACACAGCGCTGACAAGGCCTGCGGCCCGCCCACCCCAGGCCCAGGACTGCGGGCCAGGCCCAGGCCTGCTCTGAGATTCGTAGTTAAACAGCCGCACACACCGAGCCCTTCCGACGCCCAGCCCGTGCAGAGCCCTCCCTTGCCTTAACTCGCTCAGGCCGTGCACGCCCCCAAGGTGGGGGCTGTTACTACCCCCGTTCAACAGCTGCAGGAACTGAGGCGCAATAGCCCAGCGCCCCGCCCAGCAGTTGCTGGACTGGATTGGACCTGGAGGTCCGGCCGCAGGCCGTGCTCTGACCCCCTGCCAGGCTTGTGCGGGGCCTGGCAAGGCGGGGGCTCTGCCGTCTCCTCAACAGCCCACCTGCCCCACCTCCCCGCGACACCCTATCTGAGCCTACGTCTGTCCTGCTCTGTGCCCTTGGCTGTGGCTTTGTGTGTGCGTGTGTGGAGGGGGGTGCGGACCCATGACCAGCTCAGGCAGGGAGTTGCACCCAACCCCCGTGCCAGGGGACGCTAAGAACTGGCCCCAGGCCGCAGAGGGGCAGCTCAACTGAACTGAGCACAGGCTTGGGCCAAGGGGTGTGGCAGGGGCATGGGCAGCCATGAGGGGACACTCTGGTTCCTGCCTGGACGCTGGCCTTTGAAGCCTGGATTCTGTGCCCAGGAGCCGCCCCAGGGCCAGACCAAGGCCCCTAAACCTGGACGTGAGCACAGCCCAGCCCGGCCGGTGACACAAGGTGCTGTGGCCCGGGGTGTCCTCTTACCTCCCCTTCTCTCAGTCTCCCCACCCATCAACTGGGGTCTCTGGAGGTGACTCGGGGGCCCCGCCCCATCCTGTGTCCTGCCCCAGCAGCCCTGCCCTGATCTGTTCCAGCTGCTCAAAGACCTCCACCCTAAGTCTCTCTCTCATGTTACACGGGGAAACTGAGGCCCACGGAAGGAAAGGATTTGGCCAAGGTCGTGTAGTGTGGGGCCCAGTTCCACTGCGGTTGGCCCCCAGTGTTGGGACGTCGGGCAAGGCTGGGACGTCTCCCCGGGGACTCCTCCTTGGGTGTCCAGCTGTTCCTTGCCTCCCCCTCCTGTCCCTCGGGCCCCTCCAGCTGCCCTGGTCAAGAGAGTTCCCTGGATTTCCCCGCAAATCTGATCCTCTCCTGATCTCCCCTCCTTGGTAAAAGTCCCCACCGGCATCCCAGGGCCCAGGTCCAGGGGTCCTTCTGGACTCCTCTTTCCCTAAACCCACTCATTGATCTACCTGCAAACCCCGCTGCCCACCTCGCCCCATCAGACCATGTTCGCAATCCGACCACTTCTCACCTCCACCACCTGGCCAGCCCACCATCTTTTCTTACTTGGACCCTTGCAACAGCCCCCTACATGGCCTCCCTGCTTCCACCCATGACCCACACAGTCCAGCCTCCTTACCGCACCAGGAGTCCTTTTAAATCTAGGTCAGAACAACGCCCTCCAGTGACTCCCCATCTTCATGGAATAAAGCCCAAACTCCTCCCTTTGGCTCCCCAGGCCTGACACGGGGTGACCCTCATGGACCACTGCCCACCTCATCTCCCTTTGCTGTCCTGGGGCAAACCACACACACCTCAATCACTCCCAGCTCAGGGCCTTAGCATTGCTGTTCCCTCAGTCTGAACACTGTTCCATGTGCCTTTTTTGTACTCCAAATTTTTTCTTTCTTTTTTAAAATAATTTATTTGCTTTGTTGTTGTTGAGAATATACACAGCCGAACACACACCAATTCAACAGTTTCTACATGTACAATTCAGTGACATTGATCACATTCTTCGAGTTGTGCAACCATTCTCACCCTCCTTTTCCAGATTGTTCCTCCACCATTAATGGAAACGCACTGCCCCCTAAGCTTCCTATCTAAAGTTTGGAGTTGCTGTAGTCAGTGTGATCTCATGTAGACAGTTCTTAAAAGAGCATAAGACTCAAGGCAGACATTCTTTACTAGGGAAGCTAAACTATTGTTTGGTTTTATGAAGGCTTCAGGGGATATTTTTGGTTTAAGGTTTGAAGATTGTCTCAGGGCAATAGTTTCAGGGATTCTGGTGCCTTGTGTGGCTTACCGCTCTCATATTCAGGACGGGCCTTCAGCATCCGTCCTGAGAGGGGCCGTCCCTGACCCTTCCGCCCAAGGGGCCCGGCTGCCCTCTTCTGCTGGCTCCTCCGTGGCTGTGGACACTGCTGTCTGTCTGGGCTATGGCTTGCTAGCTTCGCTCTGCTGTGTGCTTGGCCTTGGGGCAGGCCCCTGGCCGGGGTTGACAGATGAGGGGGGCACCCGAGTGCCTCACCCCTGGGACTTGAGGGTCTTGGCCAGAAGGGTGGCCTCTGCTCTGACCGGCATAGGCCTGTCATGGGGGCTGGGGGGCAGAGTGCTACAGGGGGAGTGGTCCCAACCTGGGCTCTGGGGTCCCATCCAGCTTTGCACTCCACCTGCTGGGTGACCTTAGGCCTGTCCCCTGCCTTCTCCGAGACCAGCATCCCTACCCTGAGGTGAGGCCTTAGTGCATCCTGATGGGGTCTCTGCGCGGGGTCAGACTGAGGTGTACGCAATCCCCTAAGGTCAGCAGTTCGAATCCACCAGCCGCTCCTTGGAAACCTTATGGGGCAGTCCTCCTCTGTCCTGTAGGGTCGCTATGGGTCGGAACTGACTCAAGGGCACCTAACAACAACAACAAAACCCATCAAGTGCCATGTGCTTTTATGAGCTATAACTCACATTCTACAGTTCACTCGCTTCAAGTGTACCCGTCCGTGGTTTTAATGGTCACAGAGTTGTAAGCCATCAATACCATCAACTTTAGAATATTTTCATCACCCAAGAAGAAACCCTCTACCCATGAGCAGTCCCTGGCGCCTCCCCCACCCCCCGCCCCAGCCCAGCCCCTGACAACTGCTAATCTGCTTTCTGTCTCTGTGGATTTGTCTATTCTGAACATTTCCCACCCGTGGAGTCAGGCAATCCGGGGCCTTTTGGGTCTGAATTCTTTCACTCAGCACAATGTTTTCAAGGTTCATCAATGCTGCAGCATGAATCAGAACCACATTCCTTTTTATAGCTGAATAACATTTTATTTGTCCACTCACCCGTTGGTGGCCATTTGGGTTGGTTGCACTTTTTGGCTGATATGGATAATGCTGCGGTGGACACTTGTGGACAAGTTTTGGTGTGAATGCATTTTCTCATTTCTCTTGGGCACGTACCTAGGAGTGGAACTGCTGAGTCATATGGTACTTCTATATTACACCTTTTGAGACACTGCCAGACTGTTTCCCACAGAGGCCACACCGTTTTGCATGCCCACCAGCAGTGGGTGTGGAGTGGTGTCTCCTTGTGGTTTTGATATGCATTTCCTGACTGGCTAACTAGGTCCCTGGGTAGCACACGTGGAAGAAAGGCCTGGCAATCTGCTTCCATAAAGATTACAGCCAATACCACTACTGAACGTTTTGATCAAAGATTCTATGGAAGAATCCAGATCAAAAGGGGGGAAATGCAGAACAGAATTTGAAATTCTCATGGACTCCAGACTTTCTGGAGCCCTGGAGGCTGGGTGAACTCCTGAAACTATTGCCTTGAGGATAATCTTTAAACCTTAAACCAAAAATATCTCCTAAAGTCTTCTTAAAACCAAACAATAGTTTAGATTCACTAGTAAAGAATGCCTGCCTTGAGCATTGTGCTCTTTTAAGAACTATCTACATGGGATCAAATGACAACAGCAACTCCAAAGATTAGACAGGAACCTTAGGGGGCAGTGAGTTTCTGTTAATGAGGGAGGACCAATTTGGAAAAGGAGGGTGAGAATGGTTGCACAATTTGAAGAATGTCATCAATGTTGCTGAATTGTCCTTGTAGAAATTGTGGAAGTTGTGTATGTTCTGCTGTATATATTCTTAACAACAACAGCAGAAATGAAATAAATTGTATATTAAAACAAAAAAAGATTACAACCAAGAAAACGCCATGGAGCAGATCTACTCTGTAATACCTGGGGTTCTCTGAGTGGGAATCGACTCAACGGTTTGGTTTTTGGTTTGATGACTAGGTACAGTGAGCATCATTTTATGTGCTTGTCGATCATTAGTACATCCTCTTTGGAGAAATGTCTATTCAGATCCTTTGCCCATTTTTAATTGGGTGATTTACGTTTTCATTGTTGAGCTGTAGGAAATGCCATGATTCTTTAAAAGCGAGGTGAGTGCCTGCCGATGGGCGGAGAGGAAGGGTGGACTGATCCGTGCTGGCCTCTAGTGCTCCACACACAGGTGCACACACTTGCCCACACTCACTGGAGCCTTATTCGAGTGTGAGTCCAGGTGTGCCCAGGCGGGCACGCATGCAGGCCCATGCGGAGGTGCACACCCACCCACACGTGGGCACCCACATGCATGCACACCCGCGAGTATTCTGGGTGTGATGTGTGTCACATGTGTGGGCTGGAAGCTCAGGGTGTGACCCCGGCGAGTGGGGCCAAGCCTGCCCCCGGTGCTGTGTGTGAACCTGTCTGGCTCAGCGACCCAGCCATTTTGGAGCAATTATCCTCGGTTTACAGATGAGGAGACGGGCTCAGAAAGGGCCTTTGGCTGGTCCAACATCGCCCAAGGGGCAGATTTTAGGGTCTGGATTTGAACTCGAGGTGTCAGACTCTGAACCCCTTCCTCTTGCTTCTGATGGACTCTGGGGCCCTTGACCTCCCCTCAGCCGATCCAGCCGCCTCAGGTCTGGGATCCCCCAAGCGGCTGTGTGACCCTGGGCAGGTTGCTGTCCCTTCTTGGGTCTCAAGCTCCTTGCCAGGGGTGGACGGTCACACTGGGGATCCTGAGCCCTCCCCAGCACAAAGGTCCTGCTCCCTGGCCCCCCGCCTGCCTCCCCTGCGCCTACCATTAATCAGGTCGTTGTGAGCTCAATTGTGGCTTTTTCTGGCTTTCTAAAATTAGTGCACTGGGCCCCTGTGGACACTGGGAAGTGGTGGCAGCCCTGAGCGGTTGGCCAGGGGCCTGGGGTGCCGGGCACAGCCTCCAGCTCTGCCCAAGCCCTGGCTTTGCTCAGGAGGCACATTTGCTCTTCCCAGAGGCTTCTCACAAAGATCTACATGGTCCCCAGTGCCCGGCTTGGGGTCAGAGTGAGAGGCTGAAGGAGGTCCCTGGCTTTGTCCCGGGCAGTCCCCTTTTCCTGGGTGGCAGGGTCTGGCTGGCACCGCTGAGGACACACAGCCGGGCAGGGGGCTGCGTCTGCCTCTCTGAGGCTGCCCCGCGCCTGGTCGGTGCCTGCTGCCCAGCCGCCTCTGAGAGGGCTTGAGTTTGAAGAGCCTGCAGAAAGGACAGCTGAGCTGCACCCAGGCCTCAGTTTACCCACGTGGCAGTGGTCCCTAGGTGCCCTGCTGCCATGACATTCTGATTCACTCTTTGTGGAGGGCAAGGTTGACTGGGTCAGCCTGGGGAGGAGGCTGTTCCCAGCCCTGCTCAGCCTGAGCCCCAGCGACGCCCCGGGCCTGTCCTGGAGGTCCACACCGGCTTCGGTGGCCCCAGTCTACCTGGCCCCCTCACCATCTCCTATCTGCTCCCAGAGCCGGCTTCTGGGGCCGAGGGATGGGGCCACATAGCGGGTCTGACTCCAGGTCCAGGGCTCCCTGCCCATGTCTCCCAGCCTCTCCCTCTCTCCATCCCTGGCTGCCACTGCAGCGTGGGGGGCGTTTGCCCTGCCTGTCTGGGCACCAGAGACAGCTGCCGTGGAAACAGTGAGCTTTGCCTGGGGGTGCTCGGGGCCATGAGCACTCAGAAGCCACCGGGGCTCAGGAGGCTGGGGCCGGGGGGCCAGCATGCAGCCTGCTCAGGTCGCCTGCTTTTTCCAGGGATACCGTGGGTGGCTGCTGTTGACTTGGTGTCTGAGGCTGTAGATCCCGGCCACCTGCCTTGCCAGGTGGACCCATGCTTGGTCCTGAGAGGGTCCCCCAGACCCCCCGAGATCCACGTGCACCCAGAATGGACAGACGGTCTGTGCTGCCTTCTTCTAGCTCTGCATCCCTCCCCATTCGCCGTCACCAGACTCCTCAGCACAAACGCTGAGGTCAGATCATGATCATGCCACCAGGTGGCCAGCCTGGAGCAATGGCTCACCACCTTCAGGCTCAGTGTCCCCATCTGTGAGATGGGGCTAATCCCAGGGTGTGTCTCAGGGCACCACCATGGAGTCAAATGAGGTGGTGCGGGCAGAGCGTCTGCCCCAGCCCTGCTGTGCGGTGCTCGGGGAACAGCATTGGGGTGCACAACACAATCAGACGGGGTCCTTCCCCTGCACCCCTGCAGCTCCACAGGGCACCCCACGGAGCTTCCTGGAGCAGGAGCTGCACCTGGGAGCCCAGGAACGGTGTGGGCACTTGGGAATGTGGGCAGGCAGTCCAGGCAAGGAGAGGCCGGTGTCCGCCAAGTCCAGGAGCAGGGACTAGGCCATTCACACCTGCACCTACACACAGGTGGGCCAGGTGTTCTACCTGGGTGGGTGAGAGTTGGGGAGCTTAACGTCCTCTCGGAGGCCTGGGGAGCTGTCGGCGGCTCCTGAGCGGGGGTCCATGGCTGAAGGCTGCTGCCCCTGGTAAAGGTCAGGCCTCCTTAAATCCCCACACGTGCTCTCCACCCGGAGGCCAGGCTCCAGCCGGGGTCCAACGAGAAAGAGGGGGCTGGCCAGACGACCCAGCCGGGCCCCGGGGGCATTTTGGGAGGAGACTGTGAAGTTCTGAGGCCTCCTGGCCCCATTCCACCCCCTGCGCACTGTGATCTGGGGCGTCAGGAAGCCCGCGGAGCCCCCTTCCAGGTCTGTAAAATGGGGCTCCGCCCCCCTGAGAGTTGAAGGAGAAGCCCATGCAGCACGGGGTGCAGGGGACCCTCATCCACGCACCCAAAACCGTGCCTTCTCTCTGCTGTTGGCCTCCACCTCATCGCTGAGGCAAGAGACGAGAGGCTTGGCTCATTAAAACCAAATAAAAAAAGAATTAGCAGGAGTGGCGGCTGGATGAGTAACTGATGAGTAACTGAGTCAGAGCTTGAGAGGGGCAGAAACTGGGTGAGCTCAGAAACTTCTAGAAGGGCTAGAAGGGAGGCTTTGGTTAGTTTTCCCCAAAGCAGGCCCAGCCTCAAGTCTGCCGGCCTGCTTCGGGGCCTCAGGGCGGTGTGACTCCGAAGTCCCTGGTGGGCCCTTGTCCGGGAGGACGGTGTTTCGGGACGAGGAGGGTCCCAGTTCCAGGGCCACTGGGGGAAGGCCCACATGTGTCCTCGCAGAGGCTGGCTCGTGGGCACTTGAACTCCATCAGCCAGGCCTCTTGAGTGATGGCACGGTTATCTGAGCTCTCTAACCCCTCCATAAGTGCCGAGCTTCGACGCAGGCTCCTTGCCGGGCATTCGCCTGCCTGCTCGCCCCGCAAGGTCCTTCAGAACAGGCCAGACTCAGCACCTTTTCCCGAGGACAGTGCCTTTCTGGCTGCCTCTGTCTCTCCTGTCTGAGGTCAGTTAGCTAGACAGGGGCCAGCCTGGGGGAAAGTGGCTTCCAATGACCGCATCCCGGGCCTCTGGACTTTGGGACCTACTGCCTGAGTTCGAGTCCTGCCCCAGCCCCAGCCCCAATAGCTAGTCCCATAATCACTCTGTGGCTCAGTCTCCTCATCTGTGGAATGGGGGTAACAGTATTGTAGCGGCTGCCGGTATAGCTGTTCTGAGAGTGAACTGAGGACATCCGTGGGCTGACTGGACGTGCCCGGCCACCGTGAGCACTCCATGAGTGTCGGCCACTGGGATTATTATCCTGTGGCACAGCTCGGCTGACCTGCCTTCTCAGGGGTTCCAGAAGCTCTGTCCTTGTGCAGCCAGAGTGTGTTCCCTAAAACCCAGGCATGACACCGTCCTGCCCAGCACCTGCGCAGATGCTCCAGCTCCTTCACACGTCTGTGAGCACCCACCCTCTGGCTCCCTAAGGGATCTGACTCTGGTCTTGCTGGAGAGTGGGGGGACACTGGACACCACCCCCTCAGTTCTTCTCAGAGGAAAGGAGTTTCCAGGAAGCAGTTTTGCTGATGGCAGACGGCCAACCAGAGCCCCTCTGCCCTGGGCCGTAGACCCAGCCCACACCCTTGCCAGCCTTCACCCTGGGTGGGAGAAACCCCCAGGGAACAGGGACCCCCCGAGGGCATAGACCCCCCAGGGAGCAGGGGCATCCTGAGAGTGGAGACCCCCCAGGAAACAGGGACTCTCCGAGGGTAGTGACTTTCAGGGAACAGGGATCCCTCAGGGGTGGTGACCCCCCCAGGGAACAGGGACTTCCGAGGGTGGAGACCCCCCCCCAGGGAACAAGGACCCCCCCAAGGGTAGTGACCCCCCCAGGGAACAGGAACCCCCGAGGGCAGAGGTGGTCCCCACAGCGTGTCAGTGCCCCACACAAGGCCGGGCATGCAGCAGGAGCTCAGTGAGTGTGTGGAATGGACCTGACTTGACTCTTGACCCCTGTCCATCTTGGGCTTTCACCTCAGGGCCAGGCACCCTGACTGTAGGGCCTGTTTGAAGACAGAGTGGTGGGCATCCCCTGCCCTGCCATGCAACGCGGCTGGAACGGGCAGGGAGAGTCCAAACGGTGGAAGCTGGCTTTTGGTTCTTAGCCGGCATTCTCTGAGCCTGCTTGGTGGCGGGGGCTGGGGACCAGAGACAGCCCAGACCCAGTCAGGCCTGGGGCCTCGTGCTGGTGGGGACGCCATGGGGACCTGAGAGACCTGGCCTGGGCTGGGGAGAATCAAACACCCCATCTCTGGGGAGGAGCCCCCTCGGTGGTGCCAATGGCTAAACACTCAATGACTAGCTGAAAAGTTGCTGGTTCAAACCCACCCAGAGGTACCTCGGAAGACAGGCCTGGAGATCTGTTTCCAGAAGGTCACAGCCTTGAAAATCCTACAGAGAAGATCTACTCTGTACACATGGGGTCACCATGAGTCAGAGTTGAGTTGACTGCAAGTAAAACAATAAGGGGCCTTCGGACCCACATGGAGCTGGGAAGTCCTCACCTGAAGGGCTAACCCGAGTGGAGAGCGTCAGGAACAGAGAGAGGGTCAATCTGGGACTGGGAGGTCAGGGCAGTGAGGGGGATCTGGGAAGGCTGCCTGGAGGAGGCATCTGAACTGGGCCTCGGAAAGTCGTTAGGATTTGGGCATGAAGCGTAAGAGCATTCCACCCAAAGACCAGGAAGCCCCCTGCATGGGGGTGTGGGCAGCATCGGAGGGATGAAGTCATGGTTTGGTCAGGGGGAGGGTTGGGGAAGTGGCTGGGCTTGGACTGCGGGGCCGGCCCTCCACAGCTCAGTTGTGGGCTTGGTTCTGCCGGCAGACGGGAGCCAGTGAAGATCTCAGGGGGAGGGTTCTGCCCAGAGCTGCACTTCCGGATGACCCGGCTGGTATTTGAGGCGACTGAGGGGATGAAGGAGACACAGAGGCCTGTGCAGACGGGGGTTGGTGCCCAAGCCCAGGCAGTGCAGGGGCCCCAGAACCAGGGGGGCGTCAAAGAGAGGGGGCCCTTGGGGGACCTGGTGATGGACTGAAGGTGGTGCAAGAGAAGCAGGCGGCCACAGAGAGCCCGGGCGGGGTCCCAGCTGTGGGAATTCTGCCTGGGCTCCTGGCTGGCTGGGTAGGGTGCGCCTGGCCCCTGGGAAGGGCCTCTGTGCTCCCCTGGGGTCCCAGCTTCCATCTCCATGCTCCCGGGGTCCCCACACATTATCAGCACAAACGACTCGTTCGCAAAGAGTACAGCTGGGATTCTGGTGGAGGTGGGCAGAGACATGAACCCCTATCCCCTCCCACAGCCCCACGACCCCTCAGCCAGGCCCTTGGGGACAGGAAGACAGCCGACAAAGACACTTGTCTTTGCTCTCAAGTGTCCCGCATTTTGGTCTGACAAAGCGCATTCTTTCATGGTGGGCGGGAGGGTCATGGCGTGTGTTGAGTGCCCACTGTATACAGGCACTGCCCTCCAACATCCCTGCAAGGTGCGTTCCGTGGAGCCCACTTTGCTGGTGCCGAGTTGGATGCCCCGAGCCGGCTCATGACCAACCCAGGGTCACACAGCCCGCCGGCAGCAGGGCATCCCCAGGGTCTCACCGTGCACCCCTCTCCCCACAGGAAGCCGCGAGGCCGCCTTCACGTATGCCATCACGGCGGCTGGCGTGGCGCATGCCGTCACGGCCGCCTGCAGCCAAGGCAACCTGAGCAACTGCGGCTGCGACCGGGAGAAGCAGGGCTACTACAACCAGGCGGAGGGCTGGAAGTGGGGCGGCTGCTCCGCCGATGTGCGCTACGGCATCGACTTCTCCCGGCGCTTCGTGGACGCCCGGGAGATCAAGAAGAATGCGCGGCGTCTCATGAATCTGCACAACAACGAGGCCGGCAGGAAGGTAGGGCGCGCAGGGCGGTGACGCTGCCGGGTGACTTCTCTGAGCCCGGGCACTTCCTCTGGATGAGGAGTCTGCGGGTGCACGTGGTGACGGTCCTGTCACCTCTGCCCAGATGGGGACATCCACGTGCTGTCCCCAGACACCTGCTGTGCTGGGCCTGGGCTGGTCCCTCCAGCCCCCGCTCTGAATTTCCCAACAGTTCTTAGAGGCCGGCCCTACAGCTCCCATTTCATAGATGGGAAAACTGACGCTGAGAGCGGGGAAGGGATGTGCCCAAGGCCCTGGCTGTTGGGCAGCAGGGCTGAGACAGGCAGGGATCCCGTGTTGCCCAGAGTGTTGGCCGGGACTGGCCGGGGACTCAAGGGTGGGTGGAGACCTCCAGGCCACAGTCCTACGCCTCTACCCTGTGATGCTGCTAGTCCCAGCAGGGTCATGCCAACACACCAGGGAAGGCTTCCGAGAGGTGGCGGCGTTCCAGTTAGCCTAAGGATAGCTGATTGCCAGGAGATATGCAGGGACGGGCGAGTTCTGGGAAGCAGGAGCAGCCTGCGGCAACTGAGAGCTGGGGGTGCTTCACTCGTGGGGTGGGGTGGAGTGGAACATGGTGGCGATACGGGGGACACCCAGGCAGGGACACAATGGGGAGGGAGTCAGGCGAGGTTGGCCCTGCCTGCCCGCCGGCAGGGAGATAAGGCCCCAGATACTGGACTGGGAGGAGTGGCCGCCCCGGCGGCGAGATGGCCCGAGATAGGGCGGCAGCCGAGCAGAACGCCTGGCTGCTCCCTGCCCCGGTGGGGAGAGAGGGGGGCTGCATCCTGGACGCCAGGGCCCGAGGGCTCTGTGGGTGTGGGGCAGACTCACCTTTCCAGGCGAAGGTGAGCTGAAAATGCCTTCGGCCCCAGGGCCGCTCACTCCTTCACTCCACAAACCCTCCTGCCCTTTCCTGGCCAGGAGCTGGGCTGGGCGCAGAAGTGGGGGTCAGACACAGCTCTGTCCAGGGGACTCCCACTGGATCCACGTGAGGGGTATAGGGGCCACCCCAGGTGCAGTGGGGCTGGGGGAGGGAGCGGAGACTTCCCAGAGGGGGTGACGTCCCAGCAGAGCCTTGAAGGACAGGCTGAATTGAGAAATGCAGAGGCACTGTGGGCTACAGATGGTTCAGGCTGGGGGGAGCGTGCGGTGAGGGGGCGAGATGGGGCTTGAGGTAGGCTGCGCCTGGCCCAGGCCGGCCTCACACACAGGACAGGGGTTTAGCCTGATCTCGTAGCTTTGGAGCTCACCATGCAGCAGGTGGTTATTGAGTTATTGTCGAGTGATCGAATCAACGAATGAATGAATGAATGAGTGAGTGATGCAGTCTTTGCCTCGAAGGAGCTCAGACAGCCTTTGAGCACCGCTCTCCCGGCACAGGCTGATCAGAACATATGCTGGAATGGAAGCCAGTGTGTAGTGGGGGGGGGGTGGGCAGAGGACAGGGCCTGTGAAGGAATCAGGGAAGGCTCCCTGGAGGAGGAGGTGTGGTGAAGCCCTGAATGGAAGCACCACTCCTTGAGCCTCTGCAGGAGCTTAGGTCCTATTCAGGGGCTTCCCCACACCCCTGGGAGTAAGATCTCACCACCCCCATTTTACAGCTGAGGGCAGTGAGGCCCCAGCGAGCTCTGGTGGCTGCTGTGTGGGGGTGTGTCCAGTAGGCAGCAGGGAGGAGGGGAAGGGCAGGCTTGGCAGGGGGACCACGCAGGCAAAGTCCCGGGGGCTGAGGTCATGGTGCACAGGTCTATGAGGCCTGACTTGGGGCGGCTGGGACTGAGGGGGCAGGCACATGGACGGGCCAGCTGGGAAGGGCTGTGGAGACCAGGCCAGGCTGGGGCCTCTGGGCCATCAGAGACCAGGCCGTGCTGACTCAGTTCTGGATGCGTTCAGACTCAGGGCTGAGGGGCAGAAGATGGCCTGAGGGGATGGAGGCAGGGACATCAAGGGGGGAGCCAGGGAGCCAGTGGTGGGCCCGGCAGGCCGGCAGGGGCAGGGGCAGGGGCAGGGGCAGGGGCAGGAGAGGATGGGAATACATAGGTCCAGTCACAGCCCGCCAGGGGATCAGGGAGGGGTCCGCACGCGGGCTTTGAGCTGGGAGATGTGTGAATGGGGAGCAGAACAGGAGGCAGGGTCGGTTGTTGGGGAGACAGGTTGTTGGGGAGTGAACCTCAAGCAAGCTAGCAAGCCAGGGCCGGGCCATGGGCGGGGCCTTGGGACCTGCTGTGAGGAGACTCTGATGTGCTCAGCCGCCAGCACTGCCCGATGATGTCGGAGAGCCCGGGTGGCCCACCCTCCCTGAGCCTCGTTGTTCTCGTCTACATGGTGGTCTGAGCCCTGGCAGAGGGCAGTGGCCCCACGCTGACCCTGCGGAGGAGGCAGGGTCCTCCTTCCAGCTGTGCTGGGGCTCACTGTGGGGGGCATTCATGCCTGGGCCGGGACCCCTGTCCTTCACGCCTGACCCGGGACCCCTGTCTTTCACGCCTGGGCCGGGACCCCTGTCTTTCACACCTGACCCGGGACCCCTGCCCATCATAGTGCACCTCGCCCACCCCATCCCCATCCAGACACCGCTTCTTCGGTGAGGTTGACCGTGACCCACGCGCGGTACATTCAGGTCAAATGGGCCATGGGCCAAGCTTGGGGCCGCCCGTGCCCACCAGGCTGAGGCAGAGGCCGTCCCTCAGGCCTCCCTCTCGGTTCATTTGCTGGGGAGTTGCTGTGCAGAGGGTACTGAGTGCCTGCTGTGGTTAGAAGGCGTGGGTGACCGGGGCCTGCTGGCTGCTCTGTCCTGGTCTGTGGTCCTCGGTGCTGCGTGAGGGAGGGGCAGGAGAGGAGCGGGAGGTGCCGCCTGGGGAGGCGGGAGTCCCGATTTCTTCTCCTCCGCGCGGCCCAGTGAAGGAGGGTGCTGGTCCATGCGGGCAGGCGTGGTGCTGTCATCACGGGGGCTCCTTGGTGATGTGAGGGAGGAAGTGATTGCTGACAGGGACCACCCGGCGCTGGGAACTGGGCACGTGCCGTGAGTCGGCATAGGCCTTACCTGACCCATCCAGGGCCCATAACAGTCCTGAGGGGGGACGCGTCATCCCCATTGTGTGGAAGAAAACCTGGGGGCCAGGGACGGGTGGGGGATGCAGGGTCCTCAGCTGACTGGCCCTTCCTGGGAGGTCATCAGTGCGACCCCCCTGACGACCTCCCCACTCGGCTATACTGATCATTGTCCCCCTATTCTGGAGAGAACGCCAGGTCTGCCTCAAGCCCACCCCTGACACTACCTAGGCAGGGGAAGGAGGCCCCACAGCCCCTGGGGCAGGACAGGGTCACGCTGCCCCTTCCAGGCGGTCGCCTGGGGCAGAGGGGGCAGCTCCAGGGCCCCGCAGTCCTGGCCACAGCTGGCACCATCGCTGCGCTCTTATCACGAGGGTGATGGAGAAGGAAACTGCACATTCTTGAATCCTGTGATCACTTCCTGGGAGAGGCTCCGGCCTGGGGACCCAGCCAAGCGAGGATGCGGCCCCTAGCTCCACAAACAGTCGCCCCGCCAGCCCTGCCTGTGGCTGTCAGGCCAAGCCAGGCAGGTGGCAGGTGGGCGGGCGGAAGCTGGGCAGCCTGGCCTTGGACGTGCAGAGGTGGGTGTGGGGGAGGCCAGCCATCCAGTGGGCCTCAGCAGGGACACTGGATGGGAACTTGAGCCTGGACCACCTGTCCCGCATAACCTGGACAGACACCTGGCCCCCAAGGCCTGTCTGAGGAGCATCCTGGGCCACCTGGCCTGCACAACCTCCACCTGGACACCCCGCCAGGTCTCCAGCCCCCAAGGCCCGTCTGAGGGGGAGCATCCTGGGCCAGCAGGCTGGACTGGTGGAGCTGCTCCAAGAAAGCGGCTGTCTGGTTGGCTCCTGGGAGGGAGGCTAGCTGGGGGGCAACTGGGACAGTGAGGCCGGAGCAGGCGAGGCAGGCCTGGCTTCAGGCTTGGAAGGGCAGGTTAGGTGGAAGGGGCCGTAGGGGAGAGACAGAACCAGGCAAAGATGCTGGGGAAGGGGAAGGAGAGGCCGTCAGGCCAGGACCTGGAGGTGAATGCGCTGGTGAGGGACAGGACGGGTTTCCGAGGTCCCAGCTGTGCTTTCCCAGAGGTGGGCCCACCCCCTCCCCGGACGCGCACGCCCCTCCCGTCAGAGGCCCTCCAATACTAGTCTGACCTTCCCCAGACCCGGCCCCCTTTCGCTCCTCCAGGCACCTGGGCCCTCCCACCTTCCACCCCCTCCAGAGGGGCGCAGCCTGCCCCTCCGGCCTCCTCTCCAGCCCCCAGCCTCTGCCCCACGAAGGAGCAGGGAAGTCTTTGCACATCTGACCCTGTCCCTCCCCTGCTCAGCCCCACCCCACCCAGCCCGGCGTTGTTCCCTCTGTCCTCTCTGGCGGACAGCTCTGCAGTCCCTCTCTGCCTCCTCTGTCTCATGAGCTCCTACTCATTTTTTCTTCCCTCTCTGGCTGACGCAGGCTGGGCCTGGGAAGGGGCTTGGGGCATCATCATCCCTGGGGATTCTCTGCCCTCCCCGGTTCTCTTCTGTTCATTCATTTGCTGGGGACCTCGTTGTCTGGGCCAGAGCTACCAGGCTCTCGGGAACAGAACTCAAGATGTGGGGGGGAGGTGGCAGAGGACTGGACTCCCACGTTCCGATCAACAGTGCCATGCCTTGTCTGGTCCCAGGGGACTGGGCCCCCAAAGGCCCCACCAGGAGTGGGATCTGCCCAGACCAGCTTCCATCAGCACGGAACTCCCGGTGAGGCCCGACCCAGCTCCCTGTGATATGCTGGGTGGACCTCGGTGGCCTGCCCCATCCTCCCAGCCGGGAAGGAGGAGGCTCCGTGCACGCCTCGCTGGGGCTGGGTTCAGGAGGGTGCACCATGGCTCAGGAGCTGGCCGGGGGGCAGAGGTTCCTGAGACCCCGAGGGCTACAGACACGCCAGCGAGAGAGACAGCTGACAAATGGTGCTCTGAGTCCCCATCTTTAATCAGGCCTGGCTTGGCAGGCCCTTTCGATCCGGGTAAATGAGTACCTGGGGTCAGGGCTGGTGCTGGAAAGCAGCCTTCCGGGGCCATGTGGGTGGGTGGCGGGGGGCAAGGGAAACACAGGCCGCCCACTCAGCCCTCACGGTGCTGGGGAAGGGGCAACAGCAGTCCAGGACCAGGCCTTGTGGCCTCAGCCTTGTGGCTTCCCAGCAGGTGGTAAGGTGGGCTTGCTGACCCGGTCCCCCTCCCGCCGCCCCTCCCCAGCCTCCAGCAAACATGCATGAGCAAGCTCCTCACACTCACCAGGCTCTCGTTGTTGTTGGGTGCTGTCGAGTTGATCCCGACTCATAGCGACCCCGTGTGACAGAGTAGAACTGC
Organism: Trichechus manatus latirostris; assembly: GCF_000243295.1. Taxonomy (NCBI): domain Eukaryota; kingdom Metazoa; phylum Chordata; class Mammalia; order Sirenia; family Trichechidae; genus Trichechus; species Trichechus manatus. Next base: position 7,989,813 of record NW_004444005.1, on the reverse strand, counting down.
CCCATAGGACTTCTTTCTAGGCTGAAATCTTCACGGAAGCAGATGACCAAGTCTTTTTCTGTGGAGCTGCTGGGTGGGTTCAAACAGATGACCTTTTGGTTAACAGCCGAACGCTTAACCATTGTGCCACCAGGGTGTGTTAGATAGCCATTATTAAGCACTGACTGCATGCCAGGCCCTATGCCAGGTATGGGGGCGAGAGTGGGAAAGTGGAGGGGGAACAACACTTATTTAGCACCTACTGTTTCTGGAGGGGAGAGAGTTCCTGGGTGGTGTAAATAGTTGAGCTCTCACTGCTAACCAAAAGGTTGGAGACTGGAGTCCACCCAGAGATGCCTCCAAAGAAAGGCCTGGCAATCTACTTCTGAAAGATCAGGCATTGAAAACCGTATGGAGTAGTACAGTTCTACTCTAATATGTGGGGTCTCCGGGGGTTGGAATGAACTTGTTGGCATTTGGTTTGGCTGCTGAGGCAGGTATACAGGGAGAGACCCCCGGGGGGCAGCGCATGTCTCGGGCCGGCTGATTGCATGTGAGAGCTGGCTTTGCCACCTGATGCCTGGGGACCAGGAGACGCAAGCCTCTGCCTCCTCGCCAGTGCATTGAAGCAGTCCCTGAAGGGTTGCTGTGAGGACTGAATGAGAAACAGTCTGTAAGTGTACACCAGGCTCTGCCAAGTTCTGTATATTCTCACTACGCCCTCCTCACGCCCTGTGCGGTAGGTAGGTGCCTGTGGTCAGTGTCCCCATTTAACAGATGAGGAGACTGAGGCTCAGAGAGAGAGAGAGACACGTACTCCTGGTCACAGAGCTGGAAATGAGCACTGGCCCCAGGGTGCCGGCGAGCGTGGGGCCAGGCTGATGGCCGGCAGGGCAGGGCGGGGCGTGGCAAGGCGCAGAGCGGGGGCGGCAGGGGCCGTGGGAGCCTACCAGCCCGCGCTGATGGCGGCTGTGTCCCCACAGGTCCTGGAGGAGCGCATGAAGCTGGAGTGTAAGTGCCACGGCGTGTCGGGCTCATGCACTACGAAGACATGCTGGACCACGCTGCCCAAGTTCCGTGAGGTGGGCCACCTGCTTAAGGAGAAGTACAACGCGGCCGTGCAGGTGGAGGTGGTGCGTGCCAGCCGCCTGCGGCAGCCCACCTTCCTGCGCATCAAGCAGCTCCGCAGCTACCAGAAGCCCATGGAAACGGACCTGGTGTACATCGAGAAGTCGCCCAACTACTGCGAGGAGGACGCGGCCACGGGCAGCGTGGGCACCCAGGGCCGCCTGTGCAACCGCACCTCACCCGGCGCCGACGGCTGTGACACCATGTGCTGCGGGCGCGGCTACAACACGCACCAGTACACCAAGGTCTGGCAGTGCAACTGCAAATTCCACTGGTGCTGCTTCGTCAAGTGCAACACGTGCAGCGAGCGCACCGAGGTCTTCACCTGCAAGTGAGCGGCCCCGGCGCGGCCCCGGCAGGCGGCCGCGCGGCATTTTGCACATCCCTCCTCGCCCTCCCCTGCCAGGGCTTCAGCGGCGGTGGGCGAAGATGGGTGGAGAAGGCGGGACCCCAGGCGCAGGGGGGACGCCTGCAGGGCCCGCCACCCTCCCCCGCTCCCCAGGGGCTCCTTCCTGCCATCCCGGCCACCTCCCGCAGCAGAACAGCGTCCTCGGCCCGGCCGAGGGGCACAGCGCCTGGCACTAGTATCCTCAGATAGGGTCCAGCGGCTCCTTCTCTTCTTCCCAGGAAAGCGGATCTCAAGGACACACACACCCTGGAAACTGACAGTGACGGGACTGTGAGTGTCCCCTCTCCTTGCTCGGTGGCATGGACACAGAGAGGCCCAGCCAGCCAGCCACATGCAAGACTGTCTCCTGGGCTGCGGCAGCTGCTGGGCCTGGGTGGTTTGGACGATGCTGACATGATTATTTTTGTTTTCCTAGCACCTGGAGAGGGCTGTGGGCACTAACAAGTGGACAGACCTCCTCTGTCCTTGGTTGGTGAAGCCCCTCACCACCCTTGCTGCTTCTTCTCCAGCCCCTGAGCTGGCCCTCCTTGCCCGCCAGGCCCTCTGCCCCCTGAGGATCCGAGGAGGCCTGGGGTCGCCTCAGGAGCAGCCCCGGGCATGGCGCCCACACAAGCCAGATCTCCAGTGCCCTCCTGGGCAGCCTGTGTGGGTCTGAGGTGAGTTGGGTAGGCAGGGGGCTGGCGGCAGGCGAGGCCCCCAAGGGGCTCCGAGGAGGCACGAACAGGGTCCTATGGCCCCTCCCCTTCTTGGAAGTCATAAAAAGCAAACCAGATGTGCTTGTGTCAGGTTCTAGGCGTGCCACATCCTCTCCCTCGAGCCGCCCACCCTCCCCAGTCTGCCCACCTGGCCCCCCGGTTTACAGCGTTCCCCACCTCGCGCCAGCCTGACCCTCACAGCAGCGCTGTGGTGGGGGAAGGGGAGCTCAGGGAGGTCTGCCACTGACAGATGGGGAAACTGAGGCCCAGAGAGGGCTCGGGACTTGCCGGAGGCCCTGCGGCTGTGAGTGGAGGCCCTGCCGGGGCACTGGTGTCCTGACCTCTGAGGACGTGTTCTGCGGATGCCCAGGAGGGGCTGAAGAGGCCTCTGCCACCCAGCCTGGCTGGGCTGGCACCCCTCTCGCGGTGCCTCTGAGGGTCCCTTGGGGGCCACCTTGCCCAGCCTGAGATCTGCTCCCCTGTAACCCTCACCAGATACTCAGAAAACCGGACCCGAGGCTCGGAGCCCCTTCCTGAAGGGCCCCCCTTGCTATCCTAAGACACTCGCTCTGCGGCCGCCTTCCCGGGGAGCCCCTGCCCCGAGGCCCTCCCCTGCCCACCCCAGATGGAGCCCTGGGAGAGAGGGGGAGGGGCAGGCACGCTGCCCAGGGTCCCTCCCTGAGGAAACAGAGGCATGGGGGAGCCACTCACAAGGCCAGGAAGGAGGTTTGCAGCCTGCTTCCAGGGCACCCTCCACTGCCCACAGCCCCCACTCCGCAAATTTAGGGTGTTTTCTCTGCTGAAGCTCGTGAACCTGTGTTCTCGAGGCGGCCAACAAGCCCAGTGACCCCCGTCTGGGCCCTGGCCCCTGACCACACCAGGGTGCCTTCTCAGCTGCTGGCCCGGGGGCCTCCAGGCTGCCGTGAATGCCCCCCACCCCGGCCCCGTCCGCAGGCCCAGCGTCCCCAGCCCAGGAACGTGATTAACTTATATTGTTATATATCGTCGAAATGTCTATAGTGTCTTTTAAATTATTGTGAGCTACACTGGGTACAGGAGGGGCAGGGGATGGCTGCGGCCGCCGTCCCCTGAGCCAGATCCTCCTTCTGCTTGAACGACCCTCGGGGCTCCCGATGCCACCGAGTCCCTCGCACTGTCCCTCGGCCGCCTGGTGCACCGACCCTGCCCCCGCCGAGACCCTGCCTTCCTCTAACAAACTGTCCGAAATCCTGCCCTTCTGTTCCGGGTCGAAGGGGTCAGGCCTCTCAGCCCAGGGTCAGTGTGGCTGGGGTGACGGCGACCCAGCGCTGTGTCACTGAAGTGTCCCCAGGTGTCACAGCCCTTCCTGCAGGGGGGTGCTCAGCTCAATAAAAGCTGGAATCAGAGGCTGTGTGTGGACCCCGCGTGCGCCCCTGCAGGCCCCGGGGGGACTCATTTTCACTGGGCCTGGGAGGTGGGGGGGGTTGGTTCACACTGGGCCTAGGAGTGGGGGGGTGGGGCTGGGTCACACTTGTCCTGGGAGGTGGGGGTGGGCCTGTTCACGCTGGCCCGGGGGGGTGCTTGTTCACACAGGGCCTGGGAAGTGGGGGGTCTCGTGCACACCAGGTCTGGGAAGTGAAGGGCTCATTCACACTGGGCCCTGAGTAGGTGGGGTTCATTCACACTGGTCCTGAGAGATGGGGGTCTCATTCACACTGGACCTGAGAGGTGGGGCCTGGTTCTCTCTGGTCCTGGGAGGTGGAAGGCTCATTCACACTGGGCCTGGGGGGGGGGGGGCTTGTTCTCTCTGGATCTGGGAGGTGGGGGGCTGGTTCTCTCTGGCTCTGGGAGGTGGGGGGCTCATTCACACTGGGTCTAGGAGGCGGGGCCTGGCTCTCTCTGGTCCCAGGAGGTGGGGGGGCTCATTCACGCTGGGCTTGGGAGGTTGCTCTCCCTGTGTCACATGCAGTCCAATGAGGACAAGCCCCTCAGCCTCTTGGCCTCATGTGACCGCCTCGACTTTCTTCATGGGCTGAGAGGGATCTGACTGGGGCAACCATCTGCCCCCGGGGCCTGGGCTGGCCCTGTGCTGTCCCTCCATTCTCAGAGCCACCCATGGAGACATTTTTCCAGCAGGGGCTGGAGCCCCACCTGCCTCCACGCACCTCCTGGCCTGCCCCCACCCGGAGGCCACTGGAAGCCTGGGTGAGGAGAGAGTGGGATGCTGGTGGGGGCTGAACCCAAGCCTGAGGCCTTCCTGGACAGCCCTGGACTCGGCGCAGGAACGGGACGGCTGCTCTCAGGAGAAGGGAGTCAGGGTAGGGGGTGCAGCCAGAAGGTCCTGGGCCTCGCCCTGCTTGCCTCTGTGCCTTTGTTTCCTCTTTGACCTGAGGTGGGGTCTGCCCTCAGGGTGCCTGGGAGTCTATCCTGCTGGGTCTGGCTCTGGTGCCCCTGGGGTCTTCCTTGCCTCCACAGGCTGGGGGGCAGCCCTGAGGCACGGGGGCTCAGCACCCCTTGGCTGCCGCTGGGCCTGGCTGCTCCCCGAGGCCCTGCCGAGCCCACCCGAGCCTGCGGTAACCGCACGCATGGAAGGATGAACGGCATTCCAGCCGAGGGCCGGCAGGCATGCGGCGGGGCCGGTTTGGCCACTGCCCGCTGTCCCCGGCAGCTCGGTATTGGGCAGAAGTGCCGATCAAACAGCCCCCGTCTGCGCTGTGCCCAGCCTGGCACCCACAGAGCCTCACCCCCGCCCCAGATCCCAGAGTAGTGCCCGCCAGGCCAACTTTTCCGGGAGGATGCGCCCCTTGGGGCAGGAGGACAGGAGGTGGGGTGCACAGAGAGGGGAGCACTGGACTCTGAGTCCAGGTCTTGCCCCTTCCTGACCCCGCCTGCACAGGCAGCCTCTGGTCACAATCCTCCCGAGGTGCCGCCTCAGTTTCCCCATCTGGACAGTGAGAGGTGGCCTCACTGGTGGGGCCAGGCCGGGCAGTTTGGCGGGGGGCCCTGGTTCCCCATGAGACGGTAAGAAAATCCGCGGTGGGGGCTACAGCAGAACGCCTGGGTCTGGCTACTCCCACAGAAGCAGGAATGAGGAAGGAGCTTGGAGCAGGCCAGGGCCCAGGTGCCCAGACTGTACTTGGGTCTTGGCTGCGGTTCAAGCCCGCCAGCCGGCCCAGCCCTGGCCTCTCAGGCGCACTGTACATCCTCCAAGGGGCCCCCGCCTTCCTGGGGCGTGGAGCCCACACTGCCCACCTGGGCTGGGATCCCACCTGACCCCCAGCCCAAGCTCTGCCTCTAAAGCTTCAGAGGCATGGCCCCCGCCAGCCCCGCAGTGGCTCGTTCTACCCCCAGAGGGACCCCTCCCGCCCCTCGTTCTGGCCAGCCTGCCCATTGCTGGCCTCTGCACACACCAGATGCCTCCTAGCGCTCAAACTCAAGCTGTTCGCTCTCCGACCTGCCTCCCCGCTCCACTGTGGGCGAGCAGACAGACAGACAGACTGCCACGCAATGTCCCAAGGCAGAATGAATCTTTCCCAGGGTGGGATTGGGAGGCAGCGGGAGCCAAGAGCTCTAGAAATACATCTATACTATCAACTCATTCATTTGCTCATTCACTCATTTAGGCCCTGGGCTGCCCCAGGGACTGGGGGTGGCTCACTCTGGCCCTGACCCCCAGGGGCTCCAGCCCCTCGCCCCTCCTCCCTGTGGGTGGCCGGCAGTCCATGTGGAGATGCGGTCTGCTGACTGAGGCAGCCTGGGAGCCAGAAAAGGGCTTTGATGACTGGCTCCAGGTCTCAGGCCTCAGCTTCCCCATCTGCAGAATGGGCGTAAGAAGAACTCAGGCTCTGCTCGGTACAGCCTGGGTGCCCTCTGTCCACCCTCTGCTCAGGCTGAGCTTTAGCGTCAGGATCTCCCACCCAGCCATGCCCAGGGCTGCCCCCGCCGCCACCCAGCTGCTGTTGCCCTGCTCCAAGCCCTCCCGGGCCTGGCGGAGAGGCTGTCCCTTGGGCATGGCCTTCAGGGTCTGTCCTGGCTCCTCTGCCTCGTCTTCCATGGCCTCCCTTTACCCACCCCCACACAGAGCCCCCAGCCCTGCTGGCACGCCCCCTGCTCCAGACCTGCCACTGTGTGTGTCCTCTGGGCCTTTGCCCCCATGGTGCCCTAGCCCTGGGATGCCCTCTCTCCTACCACCCCTCACCCACACGCACCTCTCCCGTGAGGCCCGTCTTCTCCAAGATCACTGGGGGACCAGCTCATTCTCTGCCCTCCCGACCCAGCTCTCACCCCCATGGGCGAGGCCCCCATTCCTGGACTGCCCCTGCCTCCCAAGCAGGCTGAGGCCCCGTGGAAGACTGAGCACACCCCCATGCTGGACACAACACCCCTCCCCCAAATCAGTGAGCACTGGCTCCATTTTATAGATGGGAAAAGCAAGGCACAAAGAAATAGAGGGATCTGTCCCAGGTCACACAGCCAATGAGAAGCTGAATTAGGATTTCAACTCCAGGCCTCTGGGGTCAAGGTAAGCCCTCCTTCCACCTGACTCATATGCATCCTCCCACGAGGGGAAACTGAGGCCCAGGGACCTTGTCCAAGGCCACACAGTGAGTGAATGGGAAGAGGACAGCTAAGACGGGGCTTAGTGGACGGCGACAAGTAACACTCCATCACCTAAGACAGAACAGGAAAGACTGGGTTCAAAAGTAGCAGGGAAGCTCTGGGTGAGACACCAGGGTGAACTTCCTAACTCCCAGGGCTGGGAAGCCAGGGAGGGAAGTGAAGAAGGAGGAGCCATGGGGCTGCCTGGGGTGGGTGGGGCCAGTGGTCAGAGGTGGCAAAGGGGCAGGGAGGCGGGTGGGAGGGGACGAGAGAGGCGAGGAAGCCAAGTCATGGAGTCATGTTGGCCTCCCGCAAGCAGGAAAAGCTGGAGCTCCCAGCCGGCAGATGGTGTCTTCTCTTGGGAGGCACCGCAAGGGGAGCTGGGAAGTTCAGCTGGTTGTATGCCCAGGGTCCTGCCTGCTGCTGCTGCTCTGGCCCTTTTTCCTCCTGAGCTGGCATCAGCTCTCCTTCTCTGGACTCCACCTGCCTGTTTCCCAGGACCTTGGTCTTGAAGGACCCCGGCTCGAAGGGCTTCCTGGCCTGGGCACCCAGGACCCTCAGGAGCCAGACCCTGTGAGTTTTCAGAGGCCTGAGAGCTACAGGCCCAGCGCCCCACATAGCGCCCAGCAGAGGCCCGGGGTGGGCCAGTGGATGGACAGATGCCTGGTGAGGGGACCCAGGGCCACTGAAGGCTCGCGTGAGTCAGGGTGAGGTCAGGTGAGCAGTGCCCCAGCCAGAACCGGGACACTGAGAGCCTTGCCAGCCCACCTGCCCCACACGGAGCAAGTGGCTGCTGTGCACGGAGGCTGCTGGGCCTCCAGGTACCTGACTGTCCCCTGTGGCCACCTGCCTCTGAGCTGCCGACAGAGAGGGTGTAGCTCAGAAACCTCATCCGTGCAAGGAAGCAGCTGAAGTGGTGGACACACAGGCCGAGGATCAAGCGTCCTCTTACTCCACCTGCAGGCAAAGGGCCAATGGCTGGTAGGACAGGGCTGGGACGCCATCCAGGCATGGGACACACAGGTGTCCTTCCTGGGACCTCACTGTCTCCCCTCTCAGGCCACCCCCACCCGCCCACCGCCTTAGTGAGCCTGAGGGTGACTCCAGGACCCGGGTTCTCCCGAGACCAGCCCAATGGAGGGACTTGGCTGGCAACATTGGCGTCTGCAGTTTCCGAAGCCCCTGCCCGGAGCTGCCCAGTTAGCTGCTCCGAGGCTGGGCCACAGTAAGGCTCTTCTGCTGGCTTGGCCCGTGTACCCGACACCACGCCGTCCCAGAGCGGGCTGGGGGGCCTCACCTGAGTCCTTCCCAGGTGTCCTTCTGGCCCCTGATCCGTGCTCTCCACAAGCAGGTGGGACGTCACATCCATCCACTCACACGCTCCTTCCTTCCTGCTTCTTTCCTCCACCATCACTGCTGAGCGCCTCAGGGCCCAAAGCTGAATGGGGCCCTGCGGGTCCAAGAGCTGAGTCCCAAATTGGGTGTCCCTTTAACTGGCTCCCAGGCCAGGATAGGAGTGGGGGGCGGGTGGCAGAATGATGAATTACCAAGCCCTTTCAGCCCCATAACCCAGGCTGCAATGGGGGGAAATGGGCTGGGGACACAGTGGGGTCTGGAACCTGGCTTTGGTGGTGCTGGGGGCTGGGTAAAGGCTCCTGGAGCAGGTGACATCTAAGCTGAGGCTGGAAGGAAAAATAGGAAAGGGCAGGGAGGGGTCGGGAGGGAGGCAGAAGGGGGGCTTTGGGGAAAGGGAGAGAGGTGAATGAGGACCTCGTGTGGGGCCTGGGGTTAACTGAAGGGACCACGGAACATGGAGTTTGGGGGTGCTGGGGATGGGGAGAGTGGAAATTGGAGAGCTGCCCCAGAACTGACAAGGTTCCGGAAGATTCTGGAAGGATGGAGGGAACCTTGCACCGAGGCCTGAGTTTTCTAGCATTTGCAGGCTCTCTCACTGCCCCTCACCTCTCCTCTCCGTGGCTAACACAGTCCCGTGCTCCCTGGACAAAAGGCCTGCGTGCCAGCTGGCCTCCCCAACACCGCCGTGCAAAAGTGTCCCGAAGAAGAGCCAGCAAGAGGAGTGTGGGAACAGGCTGGGCACTGGGGCCTCTTCTGAGGCTGCTCCTAGCCACCCCACCCCCCGCAAGCCTCCACTGGGCCTGGGTCTCCGGAAGATTTCTAGGTCCCACCAGCTCAACCAAAACATTCCAGAAGGGGCCTCTCTGTCCCTCCTCCAGGCCTCGATAGCACTCTGTGGACTGGGGCTTGCCCCAGAGGGCCTGCTCTCACTGGGCAGGCAGCCCCGGGCTCCCCGTGTTTGCCCCCGGCAGTTAAGGGAGTGGGCACGGGCTTGTCAAAGGATCCCCACATGGACGGGGTGACTAACGCCCGCCTCCCTGCCTGGGTTCTCAGGAAGATCGATTAAATCTCAGTGACAAACACTGTGGAAGCAGAGGGCGGTGGGCAGTGTGCGGTGGCAGCTGAGTCACCAAGACAGCCCTCTGCAGGGTGGGGCACGCCCCTTGCTCAAAGGGCCCGGCTCCAGGGAAAGTCTGCCACTGTCGGGGCCTGCCAGGTCCCCCACCTGGAAGACTGTGAGGAGAGCCCAGGGAGGCAGGGAGGCAAGCCTTGGGTATATAAGGAAGGCCTTTCTCAGGGCCCGAGCTGCTGGAAGCAGTGAGCTCTCCATCACTAGGGGAATTCAAGCACGGTTTGATCTCCATGTAGCAGAGAGGGAAGTATGTGGCCCCTCGGTCTTCTGGTTCCGCATTCTCAGATGTGGAAGGTGTGTGTGTTTACATCTAGGATTCCAGGAGTCTTGGTTCTGTGGTTTGAAAGATTCACAGTTCTGGGCCAAGGTCCCACTGGGTGTCTGGTGCTGGCACTGGGGTACAGCAGGGGACAAGATAGGCAGAGGTCCTGCCCTCAGGGAACTTACATCTGGAGGAGCCACACGAGACTCACGAGGGTACCGTGAAGGATGCAGCATGGGAGAGAGTGATCAAGGCCAAGAACACCAGGGCGGGCTGTGTAGGACCAGAGGGTCAGGTTGGCTATCAATCCCTCGGGGTGGGGAGATACGGGCTGGGGCGCCCCTGGCGGCCAGTGTGCTGGACCGGAGTGGGGGAAGGGAGCACTGGAGGAGACGTGGGCAGACAGGTAGTGGGGTTCAGCTCATGGGCACCTCGTGGCCACTGTGAGGACATGGGCTCTCCTCCCCTTGCATCCAGAGACACTGCAGGTTTTTGGCAGAGGGGGAATGTAGGACGTGTTTTCTTTTTTAATTGTGGTAAAACATATATAACTCTAAACTTGCTGTAGTTGCGCTGTTAGCTGCCGCCTAGTTAGCTCTGCCCCGTGGTGACCGTAGGTACAACGGACCGAGGCGGTGCCCGATCCTACACCATCTTCATGACTGTTGCTGTGTTTGAGCCCATTGGTGCAGCTATGTGTCAATCCATCTCACGGAGGGTCTCCCCCCTTTCTGCTGACCCTCTACTTTACCAACCATGACGTCCTTCTGTAGCGATTGCTCTTCCCTGGGAACGTGTCAGAGTATGCCAGCCCAAGTCTCGCCATCCTTGCTTCTAAGGAGCATTCTGGCTGTACTTCCTCCGAGATGGATTTGTTTGTTCTTCTGCCAGTCCACCGTCTTTTCATATCCTTCGCGAGTTCGAGTGTACAATTCAGTGACACGAGTTACACTCACAGTGGTGTGCCTCCGCCATCCGCCTCCCAAACGGCGTCACCCGGAACAGGAAGTCAGGACCCCGGAAACAATAGTTCCCATCTCCCCCCCCCCGGCCCCGGCAACCATCGGTCTCCTTTTGTCTCCGTGCGTTTGACTCCTGTGGAGACTTCGCCTGAGTGAGGTCACCCTATGTTTGTCCCCCAAGTCGGACGGATCTCCCCCAGCACGATGCTCTCAGGGTTCATCCGTGCTGCAGCAGGAACCAGAACGCCACTTCCCCTGCCCCTTATGGTGGAACAATACTCAGAAGTGTGGGGACCTCTGATAAGGAAGGACTTACTTCTGACACCGCCAGTAGGGTCCCTCTGGCTACTGTGCCGGGAAATGATACCAACAGCCCCTCCCACGTGTGCCCACAGCCCTTTTCAGTTTACAAAGGGGGCCTTATGACCATGATCGGGCTCAGCCACCAGAACCCTCCAGGGATGGTCGCGGATGGGGGTGAGGAGCCTCCTGCCCACCCCCCTGAAACTCACCAGAACTTCCCTCCACCCACATGCTCGCCCCGCCGCTACTAGCCCTCAGAGGGGGTGCCCCCGCCCTCGGCCCCACCCACGTTGGCTCCCAGGCCCTCCCTCACCTGCTCTCTGAGGTCACCAACCTCGTCCCCACACTCTCCCAAGGCCTGGCAGTCCCCTCCTGGCCTCTCCATCCATCCCTGAGGGTCGCCCTGGCAGCTCCCCCGATGCCACCTCGGCTGCCCCTCCCCCGTCTTTTCTGGCCTGACAGAGCCTGGGCCTATGACCCCGAGTCTCTGTGTCCTTGGCTGGCATGGCCAGTGATCTCACTGATGTCCCTGCTCCTTGGGAGAACTGTCCCCCGAACCTGCCCCTTCCCATCTGCCAACCCGCCTGGGGTGTGCCCCCAGCCCCCAGGGCCGCTCACCCCGGCTCCTCTCCATCCCCTACCCTCACAGACACCCCTCCCTGAGGGGCCCTCAGATGCTGCCCTGGTCCAGCGTGAGAACCTGTGGCCGAGTGTGTCCAGGGCTGCGCAGCGGCCTCCCCGTCCCTCTCAGACCTGGAGGCTGACCCATCACCTCCCTCCGTCCCCACCAGCTGTGCCTCGGCCCAGCCCGCAGCCCCTCCCTCACACCTCCTTGGGTCTAAACCCGCCCAGCTGCTTCCTCCAGCTGGGACACATCTCCCCCACCAGCTCCCTCCTGGTCACCCTAAGGCCTGAGCTGGGACACCCAGTGGGCGTTCGGCACTCAGGCGACACCCACCCATCACACTGTGCTGGCCTGGTCTGTTTGCTCCTACGTGGTGGAAGCTCTTCGTTACCACTAGTGAATGAAGAGGAGAGGGGGCCAACAGCCTCAACGCCCTTCCCAGCCACCCTGCCCCCTCCTGTGGCCCTCGGGCCTAGGCCACCTGTCCGCTTGGGCGTGGGCTGCGCCGCCCCTCCCGCCCGGCGCTGACAGGTCCAGGCTGCCAGGATGGGCAGCCTTAATCCCATAATCATTTTCTGATACCTTTCAGCCTCCTGTCCCTGGCAGGGAAGTCAAAACTTGGCGGGAGACCTGGAGTTCCAGGACTGAGCATTACACAACCTCAGGTGGGGTGGGGCACAGGGGAAGGGATCCCCGGGGACACTGGCCCTGGCCTATTTTTAGCCTGGAGCAGAAACCAACCCCAACACACACGACAGGCAGCACAAATACTTGTTTTTATTCTTAAAGGGGCTCGGGTAGCAGGTTTGGGGCCAAAGCGCATGCTGGTTGAGTCATGCCTGCTGGAGAAGCCTGGCCTGTCCCCCACTGCCACCCAGCACAGCCTCCGTGGCTCCGACCCAGCTGTGTGCCTCGTCCTTCTGCCAACCAGCCGGGCAGCTTTGCCCTCCCCACCTTCAATCTGGTGGTCCCCTCGCCCAGATCGCCCCTGCCCTCTGCCCCTCCACTGAACAGAAAACCTGCGTCATAAGGTCCGTCGTGACTCCTCCCCTGCCGGGAAGCCTCCCCTGCTTGACTTTCCTGTAGCCGCTGGACTGGGCCTCTGTAAGCAGTGTTGGGGCAGATGTCCTCCATTTCGGGGGTGCCGTTCTGATTGTTCATTGTTGGCTGTGCTGGGCCCTGGGGAAACAGACACCCCCAAGGACTCAGAGCCTCTTAGAGGGAGTTGCAGGAATGTTCGCTGCCATACAACAAGGGTGGCAGCCATATGGGCAGCTGTGCCGGGAGCAGTGGGCACTTGGGGAGCAAGGGACAGTGTACGAATTTCCTGGGGCTGCTGTGACAAAGTACCACAAACTTGGAGTCTTAACCCAACAGAAATTTATTCTCTGACAGTTCTGGAGGCCAGGAGTCTAAAACCAGTATCACTGGGCCGAAATCAAGGTGTCGTCAGGGCCACGTTCCCTCCAGAGGCTCTAAGGGAGGAGCAGTTCCTTGCCTCTTCCAGCTCCTGGTGGCTGCCGGCATTCCTTGGCTGGTGGCCACATCACTGCAATCTTCAAGGTCAACATATTCAATCCTCTCTCTGCTCCATCTTCTGTCACCTTCTCCTCTGTGTGTCTGTGTCAAATTTTCTTCTGCCTCTCCTTTAAGGATACATGGGGGGCATGTAGGGTTTCCATGGATAATCCAGGATAATTTCCCCGTTTCAAAATCCTTAACTTCATCACATCTGTAAAGACCCTTTCTGCATGGCAGGTAAAATTCACAGGCTTCAGGGATTAGGGCCTGATATCTTTGGGGGCTATGATTCAGCCTATTAGAACAGCCTTGGCTGCATGACTCAAGGAAACCCTCAGAGGTGGCTCCTCCTGAGCAGAGGATAAAGTGAGGTCCACCAGGCAGAGGGCAGATCATCAGGCTGCATCCAGAATTTGGGTTTGAGAGAGAAAAATAGGGATCATGGGCACAGTACAGCCCACCAGGTATGATTGCTGGCTGTGTTAACCCTCAGACTACCCTGGGGTCAAGTGTGTCTGGGTTCAAATCCTGGCTCTCACACTGAAGGGTTATATGTGCCAGCAAAGCACTTGACCACTGAGCCTGGCTGGGGTCCTCACAGCCCATGCCTCTGAGGGCTGTCCTGGTCACCAGCAGTAAGTGACACTGGCATGGAGCAGACTTCTAATAAACAGTGACTATCGTGTGTGTGACTTGTCTGTCCCTGCCCCAGCCCCTCCTGCCCAGGGACAGTCTTGTTCTTGGTCAGGGTTCCCTTGGTCCTGCCTCCTCGCCACCTATGGGGCAGGTGAGGCCGTGCTAACATCAGGACCCCAGTCTTCAAGAGCCCTTCCACGCCCAAGCACCATCCACTCCCTTAACTTTGTACCTTGCACCCGCCTGGCCTCTTTGCTGCCACACAGAGTGACCTCAGCAATGTATACGCTGGCCGTGTCACCACCCACCCAAAGCCTAGGGGATGTCACAAGTCCTTTCCATCATTTTGGGCCCACGCCTGCTCCCGAGCCTCGTCCCATCACTCTCTCCTATTCCCACCCCACGGGCTTTGCATTTGCAGCTCCCTCTGCCTGGAACTCTCCTGCAGACCTCACAGGAGACCTGGCCACCACCCACTCAGACTGGCCTTCCCAGGCCACCAACCTGCCGAAGCCACCAGTCACTGGCCACCACGCCCCAGAGCTGACTTTCCACCAAGCATGTCTACCAGGCTTCCAGTTGGTTCCCGCACTCAGACACTCCATGGAGGGGGCGATGCTGGCCTGTTCATGGCTGCTGCCCAGGCACAGTGCTGGGCATCGCAGGAGGATAGCAGTGTTGTGCTGAAAGGACCGTGGCTATTTTCCAGGCTTGGGGTTGATGATGAGAAAATGCCATAAATACCAGAAAGCAAGCATACTTAGGACAAAGACAAAATGGAAAGCTGAACGGGTGCTGGAAACCAGACTGCCCCAGGGAGCCCTGGGACATCAATTAGGCCCAGACCCCTCCGTGCGGGGCTTGGGCAGAGGCTCTGGGCCCACCCAGCCTGGCTGGGTTCCGGTTACTATGAGATCCTGAGCTGGCTGGAGCCTTCCTCCATTGAACGCATTTATTGAGTGCCCACTGTATGCACAGCTGACTTGTGAACAGACTACTGGGTCCAAGAACACTAGGGGTCAGGGGACCTAGACGAGGCCCTCCCCTATCCTCGCGGTCGGAGACATCTTCCCAGAGGAGAATGGGAGGCAGACATCTTTCTACCGTGCCCTTGGAGCCTGGCACACAGTAGGGCTCGGTGAAGAGTTTTTTTTTTTTAACTCAGCTGTACAGAACGGTTCATCAGGACAGATTAGAACAAAAGATCTCACCATCCTGCAGTCCAGAGTGAAGCAGAGTCTGAGGACTGTTCCAGGTCTGCTTAAGCTGCAAAAGGATAGAGTCCCTGGGGGAAGAAACAGTTAAGCGCTCAACTACTGGCTTAGAGGTCGGCAGGTGGAACCTACCCAGGGGCACCTCAGAAGACAGGCCTGGTGATCTGCTTCTGAAAGTCACAGCCTTGAACACCCTGTGGAATGGAACTGTCCTGCTCTGCACACAAGTCAGAATCAACTCAGCGGCACCTGACCACAACAGTGAGCTCCAGAACCTTCCGTGCACGTTTGGAGGTAAGAGTGGTCGGGGTTGGATCCTCGCATGGCTGGCCTGGGGGCAGCCGCATAGATGGCTCTGCTTTTCCGACTTCTCTGGGGTGTGGGGTGGGGTGGATGTTAGGAGGGCTCCATCTGTTGCTTTCAGACCCTGCTCCCCGGAGCCCTGGCTCCAGCCAGTATCTGGAGACACCTTAGGCAGGGGCTCCGGCCCCAGGCTCACATCTTGGATCAGCTCCCCTGTGATGTGGTTTACAAGTCAGAATCCACAGGACAGTAAGTTTGACAAAAGGGCTCCTCTGCTAAAAACGCGTGAAAACCACTTAGTGAGTCTGATTCCAGAGGGCCACCCAAGGTGGCAGGTCCTCGGCCCCAAGCAAAGCCTTTGCAGCCTGGCTCCTGCTCCTGCCAAGCCCGTCGGGGGGCCCAGGACACTGAAGCCCCTCAGACGCTCCTAAATGAGCCCTTCCCGTGGAAGCCTGAAAGCCGGGTTTCAGAAACGCTTCCAGAGCTTTCAGGCATGCTAATTGCCACCACTGAGGTCACTGGTCAGGCCGGAGGCACAAGGGGTGCCTTGTTACCTGGGATGCAGGTTGGCTTACCTGGGCGGTGATGAATTGATCCACCTGCCATCTCCCAGGAGGTGTGGGACTTCTGCCCTCCGCTGCTGGTGTCACCACGGGGAGAGGAGACGTTCAGGCAGAGCAAGGGGAGTCATCGAGGCGGACTGGGCCCAGTGAGGGTGGGGGGCTCAGCGCTGATTGATCTGATGGGACTGACAGCTTGGCCCCACCCCTACCCGACCCCAGCCCCAGGCGTCCTGGGTGGACCCTGTAGGGTGAGGAGATACCAGTCTTGCCCACCAAGGAGATCAGACAAGGACCCACACGAGGACCAGGGTCCAGACAAGTGCCTGAGGTGGTGGTAGCGGGGGAGGCTGCAGACGCAGGGGACAGGGCCAGCCAGCTTTCCACAGAAGATCTGGAGCTTCACTGTTTCACTGGTGACAATGGGGGAGAGACTTCCGGAGCCAAGGCCAAGGGCAGGAGAGCCCACAGTGCTCCACTGCCAGATGTGTCCCCCCCATGGTGCTCCACTGCTGGATGGGTCCACCTCAGGGCCCACAGGTAAGCTGAGAGTTCTGGAGGCCGAGGGTTGCTCAGCAAGCAGTGAGGCCAGAGTGTGCAGGGCCTCGAATGCCAAGCCTGCATTGCTGACACTCCCAGCATCCCCTGGACCTCTCAACCCAGCCAAATTTCTGGAAGAGCCCACCTCATGAGCCACAGCAACCACTTGGCATGGCCTGGTGACTCCTGGGGGGTGTCAAATCAGGTGGATGCTCCCAGGCACCGCCCCTGCCGCCCCCGGTTCTCGGCTGTCTGTCACTGCTGACCACCTCTTCTGGCGGGAAGAGTTCTTCTCTGTGGGTCCCACGCCAGCACCTGCCCCCAGGCCTCCTGAAGATGATGAGTGAAGGAATAAACAATCCAATGGACCATGACTGGGTGAGTGAGCGAGTGAGTGCATGAGTAAGTGAATGAATACACATGTGCAGGAGTGAATGAATGAGTAATGAATGAGTGAGTGAATGAGTGAGTGAATGAGTCGGGGAGGGAGTAGGCCTCACTGGTCGCTCCCCTGGCCAGCCCCCGGAGGCCTGCTCCACACCAGGCCCATGCTGGACCATGCTGGGCACAGCTGGGTGTCAGGTTCAGGCCCTGCCCCCAGGACCTCGCTGGCTACTGGGCTCTGAAGGGCCAGCAGGCTCTCTGGGTCCAGTGGGGCCTGTGAATCAGTCCAGAATGGTCGACACTCAACCCACAGGAACACAGGCCTTCCTGGGGGTCCGATACTCCCCCAAGGGCCCTGATACTCCCCTGAGGGCCCCAATACTTCCCCGAGGGCCCTGATACTCCCCTGAGGGCCCTGATACTCCCCCGAGAGCCCCGATACTCCCCCCGAGGGCCCCGATACTCCCCGAGGGCCCTGATACTCCCCCCGAGGGCCCCGATACTCCCCGAGGGCCCTGATACTCCCCTGAGGGCCCTGATACTCCCCCGAGGGCCCTGGTACTCCCCCGAGGGCTCCGAGCCCAGTCTTCTCTACCTGGTAAACCCCTGTGTGTCCTTCAACAACAGTTGGCCTGTCACCTCCCCTGGAAAGCCCCCCGTGCTGGGTAAACAATGGCAGGACCAGGATTCCAGAGGCCAAGTCACTTCACACTGCAGGAGGCTGTGAGGGGCTCAGCCATGTGTCCATCTGTCCACTCAGCACTAGTCCCTGAGAGCCCACCAGGTCCATGACAGAGCAGGGTCAGACCGGGTGTCTGCCCCTGTGGACCCGGGTCTGGTGGGAGAGAGATCCCTGCCCAGAATGCGGGCCCAGGGTGAGGAGCCCGGGGTGGTGGAAAGAACCCGGCCACAATGCCATGCCTGCTGGTCCCAGCTCCCATCACCCACTGTGGGCCTGGGGCTGGGTGACCTCCCCTCTCCAGCCTCAGTTATCCTTGTCTGTAAAGTGGGGATTATCTCACTCATGACACCCTAGGATTGTAACCAAGGTGAAGTGCACCAGGAACAGCACCAGGCACAGAGGCAGCTGTGACCTGGTGACAGCTAAACACCAACAGGTCCACCTTGAGAAGGTGACAGCGTCTCACGGCAGGCAGAGTGCCAGGCCCTGGGACAGACATACCGTGTCTGCCCTGAGGAGCGGTTTCCTCCTTCCCCCGCACTGCCCACTCTCCCCGCCTCCAGTGCAGCCTCTTCCCAGGGTCCCGAGCTCCTGGGGGCATATCCTTGTCAGCCCAAGCTCCATACACACCCAAGGCGAAGCCGCTGGTGACAGGGAGCAGACAGATGTGGCCCCGCAGGTCCTTTCCACCTCAGGGTGACATCGGTGTTAACAAGTCCTGGGTGCCCAGTGTTGAGCTGGGCCCGGCACACCTGGGCCCTCCTGACCACGGCCACCACCTATGGGGTCAATGGGAAGCGATTCGATCCCCAAGGTCCCCTGTCATTGCCCTGGAGCAGGGGACATTCTCCGCCTACCCTATGGAGTGCCCGTTAGGGCTGGGACAGGAACGGGGAATCATAGGCTGGACCAGAGGCCGTTGAACATTCATGACCGTCAGTATCACTTGCTAAATGTAGGTTCCTGCCCTAACAGGCTTGGCGGGGGCCCAGGAAGGGGCCCTTTGGACATGGGCCTAGAAGAGTCTCTGCGACCGAGACATGGGGCCCTGCTCAGCGCTGCCTCGGAGCCCTGAGATGCCCAGCGAGCCCTGGTCAGCCGGGCTGGAGAGGAGCCAGCTGGGCTTCCCGTCTGTGGGGTGGGCAGTAACCCTGCTAGTACTGCCAGGACCCACAGAGAGAGGTCCCTCTGCCAGACCAGGGGGTCAGGTGAGGCGGATGCCCACCCTTGGCCGGGGCCAGGAAGGTAAGCTGAGAGTTCTCACTGGTTTGCTGGCTCTGGGTAATTGAGAACGCGGCTTCCTTTTGATTAAAGTTCTGCAGAGGGCCGAAGCTCCCCAGGAAAGGAAAAGTGAAGATGCAGAATAATTAGCTGGACAAAAGGCAAATCCTCTTAGCAGCTCTGCCGGCCTACCAGGTTAATTGGTTCACCCTGGCCTCCTGCCGCTACATGACCCCGGGCCACACCTGCCTGACCAGCTGTCTCGGGAGACCAGCAGGGGCTCCGGTCCCCTCTGACCCACCCTGGCCACCAGGCCCTCCCTAGTTGTCCCTCAGAGCCATGGCTCCCGGTGGCCCCGGCAGGACCCTGTCCTGTCTGCAGAGGCTCCATCCCTGGGCCTGGATGGGTCTGGCTACAGAATGCATGTCTCTAATTCATCCCTGTCTTTACCTGTCCCCTTCACTCGGCCAAGTGGGTCTGAGTCACCTCCAGGGACTTGGGGCCCAGCCCAGGCCCAGCATGTAGTTGGCACTAAGTCACCAGTAGGCACAAGGACCCGGCCCAGGCCCGCGGCTCCTCCTGCCTGCTGGCCACGCCCTAGAGAGGAGGCCAGCTTGTTCCCCACAGCCTCGTCCATGCAGGGGAGCGTCCATGGAGGGGAGTGGGCTCAGAGAATCTGTGGAAGGTTTTCCTGGGAAAGAAAGGGAGGGAGAAGGGAGCGGGTCCAGAGAAAGGACAGGAGAGAGGGAGGGGGAGGAAGGAGGGAAGATGGGAGTGACGGAGGGAGAGAGGGAGGGAGGGGGAGAAGCCTGATTCCCAGAACAATCTGGAACTATGGGGCTTCAGGACCACCCGATTTCTGACTGGTCGAGGGCTCCCGGGAGGTCTGTTTTCCTTTCCATCGTTGTTAGAGACCATCCATCCACATCCATTTTCCTGCCCTGCTACATCATGCCTCTCACTGGCAGTGACCCCTGGGTGGACACCGAAAACGCGGCCACCGTCACACAGCTGTGTGCAGAGCAAGAGGCGTGGGGCCGGCGTCCGGGAGCCGATGAGGTCAAGGGCCTGGCGAAGGTCACGGGGTGACAGGAGGACGGGGTGCGGGCGGCGCTGGAGCCGGACGTCCTGGGATGGACGAGCCCCCGCTCTAAGAGGGGTGGACCTGGCCCGAGTCACCCTCAGGCTCCTGGGGCAGCCCCGGGCCCTTCCCCGGCTCCACCGTGCGGGGCGGTGAGTCAGCCCCTGGCCGGCCTGAAGGCCGGGCTGCGGTGGTGTTCTTAGCCACAAACCCAGAACAGCTGTTTATTTTTCTTGCTGTTTAGGAAGATGGCAGTGGGCGGGGGCGGAGACGAGGGGCTAACACCGCTAGTTCTCACACTCAGCCCGGTTCTCACACTCGGCCCTGCTCACTGGGAGCCCCGGGGCAGGAGGCGCAGGCCTCGGGGACAGGCTGCCAGGGAGCTCGGGGTTGGGGCCTCCCTGCCGCACGCCCAGGGCAGCCAGCCAAAGCCAATTCCGCAGGCCAGTTCCTGGAGCGGGATGTTGGGGTTTCCGAGGTCAGGAAAGAACTGGCAACTCTGATTCATGATGTCACCGGCCTGGCCACCACCTCTCGGGGACCCCGGGCACCCTGAGGCCTGCCGGGCACAGGGGGGCTTGGAGGAGGTCAGGGGCTCACTCCCAGGAGGTCCAGAATCCTCTATCCTCACCATCCAGGCCCCGGCAGCTGGCAGCCACCAACCTGGGGATTCTGACAGGCGGGGACCGTGTCTTCCTGGCTTCTGGGCCTGGCCATGGTGACCATCAAGGGGAGTGTTTCCCGAAGCATGAGGACATCATTCCAAGACGCTGTGATTCACTGGTCCTGGAGGCACGCCCAGGTCCTGACCCTCCTCCCGCTGCCCAGGGCTGGCCCCCACGACCCTCCCCCTCCCCCTCCCCAGGAGGACAGGCCGCAGGGCTGGCAGTGAGGGGTATTGTCTGCAGCCCTGACGCCGTGTCCGGAGGGTGAAGACGTCTCTGCACGGAGAGCATGCACGAGTGGAGCTGTCTTCCTGCTCCTTATCTGGGATTTCCAGTTTTCTACCGAGAACGCTATTTTTTGGGAAGTTCTGAATGTAACTCACAGGAAAGTAGACACAGCACAATAAATGTTCCCAACGGAACCCTCCCGCATAACTGACCCCTAGGCCAGGACAGAATGTGGCCATCCCCCAGGGCTGCTGCACCCCCTAGTCTCGACCCCAGCCTGACCTGCCCCTGACCTCCAACCCTGTGAACAAGGGTCACACAGCTGCCCTCTCGTCTGCCAGCTGCTTTGCTCAGCTCCGTGGGTGCAGCTGTGACCCTGTGTTACCATCTTTAACGGAAAGAAAAAACCCAGCCAGGGCTATTTTTAAGAGATACTCTGGCTGGATGAAGCCCCGAAACGGTTGCCCTGAGATCACCTTTAAACTCTAAATCTAAAACCAAAACGAGCCCTGAAATCTTCTTTGAAGCAGACCATGGTTTATGTTAATTAGTAAAATCAGTCTGCTCTGAGCATTGTGCTCTTTTAAGCCCTATCTAAGTGACATCGAATTGACAACCACTCGAAAGGTAGGATGGGAAGCTTGGGGGGCAGTGAGTTTAAGGTAACGGTGATGGAATAATTTGGAAAAAGCTAGCAAGAGCGGTAGCACAAGTTGAAGAATATAATCTACGTCGCTGAATTATACATGTAAAAATTGTTGAAATGGTGTACTTTTGGCCGAGTATACTTTCACCAAAATAAAGACATTTAAAAAGAGACAGAGAGACCCTGGCTGGAAGGGTTCATGCACAGCTGGCGGCTGCTCTGGGGGGTGGGGGGGGATCCCCTGGTCCCATGGCCCTTGACTGTGCTGTGGGTGCCCAGCGGGCCTCAGCGGCAGGCAGGCAGCACAGGGGGCCGCCCATACATCTGGGCTATGAGAGAGGTGTGCTGGTGGGGGTATGGAGGGGAGAGGCGGGGAGTCATTGCTGCTGTTTGCTGTCTGAACATTAACCATTTCACTAGCCTGACAGCTCGGTGGCAGCTCTGGTGGGGGTCCCCATTCCCTGGAGGTGGACATCTCCCACACCAGCACCCAGAGAGAGAAGAAGCCCTCATGGGTACCCCTGGGAGGCTGGCTGCGTAGAGGGGGCAAGAAGAGGGGCAGGGGAAGGGGGGAAGGGAAGGAGATAGGGAGGGGGTGAGGAGACGGAGGGTAGTGGGGAGGGGGGAGGGGGAGAAGGGAAGGAAAGAGTGAGGGGGAGAGAAAAGGAGAGGGGAAGGGGGAGAGGGGAAGGAGGGGTGGGGGGAGAGGGAGAAGAGAGGAGAGGGAGGGCAGAGGGGAGGAGAGCCAGGTTCACTGTGGGATGTGGGCAAGTCACTCCCTTCTCTGAGTCCCTGTTTGCTGATTGCAAATTGGAGACGAGGACCCCAGTCTTGCCTGGAGAGTGAGCGAGGCCAGGTCAGGAAATGGGCAGAAAACCCTCTGCAAACTGTAAAGTGCCAGACAGACCTGTGAATGTCAGGGTCAACTGTGAACAGATGGGCCAGGCCATCTGGGACTCCTGGAGCGGGTGAGGGGGCTCAAGCTTCTGAGCAAACCCCGGCCCTTGGTGGGGGTGGCAGTGGGGGGAGGAAGGTTTCCAGACACTTCCTTCTCATGATGGCAGGTGAAGAAAGTGCGGATCCCTAGGGACATCACTTACCAGGCCACACGAGCATGGGAGGCAACCCAGCCCAATTCTGCCTTCAGAGCCCAGCTGCTCCTGGCCACTCCGCCTGGGGAATCGTCTGTCCCAGGATCAGAGCAGCAACAAGATCAGTGCTTACGGAGAGCTCCGCGGCTCATCCGTCAGACCCCGTCCACAAACAGGCCGAGGTCCCTGTATCACGCACCATGCAGACGAGAAAGCCAGGTGGCTGGCCCAGCTGCCCGGCCTCTCCACCCGGCCCTGCCCCTTCACTGCCTCCACAGGGCTGGGGCCTACCTTCACTCTACGCTGCAGATGAGGAAACTGAGGCACCGAGAGGCTCAGAGTGAGGGGGGAAGTGGGGCCCAAGCCTCACCCTCCGCTGCCCTCCCACCCCCAGACCGGGTCCTGCGACCTCCCGACCCCATGACCTTGTACCAAGCTGGTGGGGAGTTCGGACCAGATGGCCCCTGCAGCCTAGTCACAAGATGGACTCGGAGAAACACTTGCTGCCTCCCCGGCTTGCTTTGTTCATTTAGTCACTCGTTTTTTCAGTTAAGAACATTTGGCGGATCCAGTGCATGGGGCCCGTTTTAACTCTGCAACTCTGTGGGCCCAGGGCTTATTATCCCCCACGATAGGTGAGGAAAAGGGTGGCAGGGGCTGGACCCCGAGCCTCTGTCTGAAGATCCTGGTCAGGGGCTGACGGGGCCTCTGCCCGGGACTGCAGGTTCCCTCTTGCCCCCGACTCTGGCCTGGGCACCCTAGCCTCACCCCACCACCCTCTTCTGCACAGAGGCGAGCCCTCCCATGCTACAGAGTGCCCAGAGCAGGTTCCCAGGTGGCCTACAGCCTAGGGGATAAGATGAGAAAAGAAGGAGCGGCAGATCCGAGGCCCGTGGAACTCCCGGTTTGGGAGTTTGGACTTTGTTCCCCAAGCAGTGGGAGCCAGGGAATCTTCTTGAGCTGTGGTGGGAGTAGTTGGAGAAAGATCACCCTGGTGGGCTGGTCTTCATCTCTATAATTGACAGACCCCTCTTGGGTTGTCTATTGCCTTGACTGGGAGAAAGGCGCCCCCCCACCGCCCCTTGTGGGCTGGGTGAGGCTTCACCGGGCAAACGATGAGTCCCCAGGGGCGCCGGGCACACAGTATCCACACCAGCCTCCTTTTTCGGGGCCTGGCGACTTAGGGCTTTGAGGGGGTCTCAGCCACTGTGGACAAGCTCCTCATTTACATACCTGGACAGAAGGCCCCTGCTGGCCACACGGGGCCCCCTCCCCCTGGAAGCTCCAGACAGTGGCAGCACAGTAGGCCTGGGGGGTCCCTCAGGGTGAAGGAGCCTGAACACGGTTTCCAGGCAGGAAAACTGGCCAGACCGGTTGCAGAGACGAGCTTTTACCATCTCTGGCGGCCTTTCTGCGTTTTTTACAAGAAGCTGCTGGCTGCCTCCCTGGCCCTCCTGCCTGTGCCCCTCCGCAGGGGACCCCATCCCCTCCTCCTCTCCCTACAGGCCCTGCCCGGCCTGGCCCCACCCCCTAGGCCATGAGAAATAGCCCCCACCAGGCCTCAGGCTTCTCTGCTCCTCCTGAGAGGGCGGTTTCCAGGACCCCCACTTCAGGCTCCTCCTCAGAGGGCGGTTTCCAGGACCCCCACTTCAGGCTCCTCCTCAGAGGGTGGTTTCCAGGACCCCGCTTCAGGTGCTGGGGGGCCTCCATGCCATCAGTTAAACAATCGTGCTCTCATGGTCTGTAGAAAGCCAGTATCTTCTCTATGGACCTCAGTTTCCTGGTCTGTAGAATGGAGCGGGGGAGAACAAGCTCTTCCCAGAATCCCATCTGACAGGCTCCGGGGCGCCAGCCTGGCCAGCCTCCCTGAGGGGCAGTGGGCCCCCCGGGCTTGCCCGCCTCAGCACTGTCGGCCTTGGGGGCTGCTCTGGCCATGCTCCCTGGCCTCGGGGCCCCATCCTCCATTGGCCCTGCTTTGTCACTGACGGCTGTGTGGTTCCGGGGCTGATCAAGCCCATAACCAGAGTTGGGCTGGCCGGCCTTTCTCCCAGCTCCTCCCACTGCCAGAGCACAGCCTGGAACCTACACCCACCACCTCAGCCTTGGGGCCCCAAGCTCCGTGTCCTGGGAAAGATGAGGTAGAAGCAGGACCTAGTCAGCAAGACGGCTGGGGTCAGAGCCGGGGCTTCTGACGCTTCCTTCAGTGTGACAGTTGGAGGGTCTGCTGTCTGGAGAGGGCCAGCCAGCCTCAGCCCTGAGCAGATCGCAGCCCCGTACCTCCGACAAAGCCCCATGAACCAGCTGTCCTGGCCTCGGACTCCCCAGGCCCTCATCCCCCTGCTCTGCCGGCTACTCCTGCTTGCCTTCCCAAGAAAAATCACCAACGCCCCCTCCTCAGGGAAGCCCTCCTGCCTCCTGCCCAGGCAGGGCCTGATGAGGGAGGCCCAGGGGCTTCTTGGAGGAGGAGGTGATGGAGCAGAGGTGGGAAGGAAAGCCAGGCAGCGCTATCGGGGTCCTTGCCACCCTCTGGGGTATGACTGGTTTTCACCCTCTGCTGGGCTGGGGGCCCTGGGCACAGGCTGCTCCCCTCCAAGGACCTGGTGTGCACAGGGTAGGCTGCTGAAGAGAGACCCAGACAGCGCCAGCCCAGGACTACGGCTCCAATGTCCCTCAGTCCCAGCACTGCACCGGGTTGAGGCGGAAGAGGGCAGCAGAAGCTCACCGGGCAGGGGAGTTGGAGGGCCCAGGGGGAGAGAGTGAGCAGGAGTGGGAGGGTGGAGGCCCACGGAGTGGGGTGGAGGGGAGAGATGGAAGGCCAAGGGCAGGATGGAGGGAGGGATGGAGGCCCCTGGGATGGGATGGATCTAATCTTTGGAGTTGCTGTTGTCAATTTGATCCCATATAGATGGTTCTTAAAAGAGC
>NW_004444005.1:7933670-7964019 GCF_000243295.1 Trichechus manatus latirostris | reverse complement strand
TAATGCTCACAGCAGACATTTTCTACTAGTTAAGCTAAACTATCGTTAGGTTTTAAGAAGACTTTGTGGATATTTTTGGTTTAAGGTTTAAAGATGATCTCAGGGCAATAGTTTCAGGGGTTCATCCAACCTTCATGGCTCCAGGAAGTCTGGAGTCCATGAGAATTTAAAGTTCTGTTCTACATTTTCCCCCTTTTGATCAGGATTCTTCTATAGAATCTTCAATCAAAATGTTCAGTAATGGTAGCCGGGCACCATTCAGTTCTGGTCTCATGGCAAAGAAGGCAGTTGTTCATGGAGGCAATTAGCCACACATTCCATATCCTCTTCCTATTCCTGACTCTCTTTTTCCTTCTGTTGTTCCAGACAAATAGAGTTTAATTGTTGTGCCTTGGATGGCCATTTGCAAGCTTTTAAGACCCCACACACTGTGTGTTGAACTAGGAGGTAGAACAGAGGCACTAAACATGTTATTAGGCCAATTAACTGGGATGTCCCATGAAACCATGACCCTAAACCCACAAACCAAGAAACAAAATCCCATGAAGTTTCTGGGTGTACACAATCAGCTTCAGTAGCTACTCTTTCTTTTTCTTTTTTTGTCATTGTTGTAAATATATCTGTCTTAGTTATCTAGTGCTGCTATAACAGAAATACCACAAGTGGATGGCTTTAACAAACAAATTTATTCTGTCACACATAGGGGGCTAGAAGTCCAAATTCAGGGCATTAGCTCCTGGAGAAGGCTTTCTCTCTCTGTCGGTTCTGGGGGAAGGTCCTTCTCATCAGTCTTCCCATCTGATTTCTTGACTGCTGCTCCAAGTCAATGAATCCTTGACAACTTCCACCTTTTCTTTGTTTATCATCCCCCGAACAGGGACATTTTTTGAGAGTGAAAGGAGAGAGGGCGCTAAAAATCTTTGCAATTTTATTATTGTTTGGTTATTTATTGACAACAAATGCATTTTATTATGTTAGTGGACGTACTAAATAGTTCTCTTCAAAACTTTTTAAAATAATAAAACTATTATAAAATGATTTAAATAAAATGCTTCAAGGTACATTGAAACACATTTTTAAAAAATGAGCTTCTCCTTGACATCGATTCGCTGAACATTAAAACGTAACATGTTCGTGCACATCTGGGAGCAGTTTCTTAGTCACAGCTATTCCCAACTGTCACTTTATTTTTCTGTACCATGCATTTTTAAATATTGTCATATTATTATTTTTTAATAGAGTTTTTTTTAGAGCAGTTTTAGGTCTATAGAAAAATTGTGCAGAAAGTAAAGAGAGTTCCGATAGACTTCCTTCTTTCCGACCCACTGTTTCTCCTGTTTTTAACACCTCGCATTCCTGTGGTGCATTTGTTACAACGGATGAGCCAATACTGATACATTGTTATTAACTAAACTCCATAGTTTACAGGAGGGTTCACACTTTGTGTTGCACAGTCCTATGGATTTTGACAAATGTACAGTGTCGTGTGTCTACCATTATAGGGTCATACAGTATAGTTTTACTGCCCTATAAATGCCCTGGGCTCCACCTCTTCTTCTCCCCTCTTCCTGACCCCCTAGCAACCACTGATCTCTTGACTGTCTCTATAGTTTTGCCTTTTCCACAATGCTGTGTAGCTGGAATCATACAGTAGGTGGCCTTTTCAGACGGGCTTCTTTCACTGAGAGATTTGCATTTAAGGTTCTTCCTTGTCTGCTTGTAGGTTGATAGCTCATTTCTTTCTATCACTGAGAAACATTCCATTGTATGGATGGACCTCAGTCTATCCATTCTCTTATTGAAGGACATCTTTGTTGCTTCCAATTTTTGGCAATTATGAATAGAGCAGCTGTAAACATTTGTGTGCAGGGTTTTACGTGGGCATATGTTTGCAACTCATTCAGGTAAATACCTAGGAGCACGATTGCTGGGTCAAATGGTGAGCCAATGTTTAGCTTTTTAAGAAACTGCCAGACCGTCGTTCATTCTGCATTCCCACCAGCAATGCATGAAAGTTCCCGTTACTCCGCATCCTCACCAGCGTTTGATGTTGTCAGTGTTCTGGATTTTAGCCATTCCGGTAGGTGTGTAGTGGTATCTCACTCTTGTTTTAATTGGCAACTTCCTAATGACCTGTGATGTTGAGCTTCTATTCATATGCTTATTTCTGATCTGTATATCTTGCTTGGTGAGGTGCCTGTTCACATCTTTGCCCATTTTGTAATTGGGTTGTTTGTTTTCTTACTGTTGAGCTTTAAGAGTTCTTTGTATATTTTGGATACAACTCCTGTATCAGATAAGTGCTTTGCAAATATTTTTTTTTCCAGTCTGTGGCTTGTCTTTTCATTCTGCTAACGCCTCATTATTTTTAAAGTGTATATTTCCATGAAATTTCTTGCAATCTTTTTCAAAGTTGCATTTGATAGCCAGAACATGTGAATGTGTTGATACATTTAATTGACAATTCTCTGCAGATCACAACATTTTAAATGAGAAAATCCTCTCTGTGTGGTTCTTAATTCTAGTATTTTGTGTTGAAGTGTGTAAATATTTCAGTCTAAATAGTCTCACAGGAACTGTCTTTTAGCCTCTATTCAGGGTGCAAATAGTCAACAAATATTTTGACAAGCTGTTAAACAAAAGGTCAGCAGTTCAAATCCACCATCTGCCCCTTGGAAACCCTATGGGGAAGTTCTACCTCGTCCTATAGGATGACTAAGAGTCAGAATCGACTCAACAGCAGTGGATTTTGTTTTTTTTTTTTTTTAGTCTTGTCCAGATGAGAGCAGTGGTGGTTCAGGGGTAGAGTTCTTGCCTTCTATGCAGGAGACCCATGTTCGACTCCCAGCCAATGCACCTCCTATGCAGCTACCGTCCGTCTGTCAGTGGGAGCTTGTGTGTTTATATGATGCTGAACAGGTTTCTGTGGAGCTTCCAGACTAAGATGGATTGGAAAGGACGGACAACCTAATTCTGAAAATCAGCCAGTGAAAACCGTATGGATTACAGTGGTCTGAGCTGGTTGTGCATGGGGTTGCCTGATTCGGGGGCTGACTCAAAGGCAGTTAGCAACAACAACAATCTTGTCAGGTAAGTTGTCTCTATTCCTGATGCTTTTAAATAATTCCTTCTATTTAGATGCTGCAAAATTGTGGGACTTCTTGATCTCATTCCATTTCAATCCAGAATATAAATGTATCCAGTTCATAACAGCCACTCCATCAACAGATGCTTCCCATGTGTCAAGAGATTCCGAGGGGCAACTGTAAAATTTCAAAGCTACGTCTCTGAGCGCTCACCTGTCGACGCAATCGTTCCCGCCTCACTTTTGTGAGGGTGGATTTTGAGATTTTCCGGTTTCGTGGTTGTGTCTTCCACTGTGATTCTAGAGGCTTCCAGCACTGGTGGTGTTTTGTGCTCCACATGTTGATTTGAAACTGATTTTTAACAAATCGCATGCAAAATTTAGAGGACTCGTTTTCAAAAACAGTGGCGAACATAGTAGGACTCTTGGGCTGATTCACAAAGCAGCTCTTCAGAGGCTGCAATGCTTACAAGGGCAGCAGGGGTGTGTGGCTGAGTCTCCACCCCAACCCTGGGGCCTCCATCCCTCCCCAGGAGGTCTCCACCCCAATTCTGGGGCCTCCATCCCTCTCCATGGGGCCTCCACCTCCCCTGGGGCCTCCACCCCTCTCCATGGGGTCTCCACCCCAACCCAGGAGCCTCTATCCCTCTCCATAGGGTCTCCACCCCCCCAGGGCCTCCACCCATCCCCATGGGGTCTCCACCCCAACCCTGGGGCCTCCATCTCTTCCCCGAGGGCCTCCATCTCACCCCTGGGGCCTCTATCCCTCCCCCTAGGGCCTCCATCTCCACATGGGGGCCTCCATCTGCCTTTAGGGCCTCCATCCCACCGCTGGGGGCTCCATCTCCCCCCACTTCCATCTCCCCTGAGAACTCTATCCTACCCCCCAGGGCCTCCATCCCTGCCTTCCATCCTATCCTAGAGACCTGCATCCCCCCATCCCGGGTCTCCACTCTGAGGCCTCCATCCCCCCACTGGAGAATCACTCCAAGGGTTGAACCTCACTTTGTAAGTAACTTCAATCCATCATGGAAATGCTGCGGGACAGTTACCCCCACTGGGCCTCTATACATACACAGGAGGAGGTAGGTGACCACTGCTTCCACCTTGCAGCTTGTCTGAATGCAATTATGGATCCCCTGGGTAACATAAGCAGCCACTAGGGTTTCTTAACCAGAACATTGCTTTTACCACCAAAAGGTGCATCTCTATCATCACCGCAGAGTTCCTGGGTGGTGAAAACAGTTAATACACTTGATGCTTACTTAAAGGTTGGCAGTTCAAAGAGGTCCCTCAGAAGAAAGGTCTGGCAATCTATGCAAAAAAGCAGCCTCTGAAAACCTTATGGAGCACAGTTCTACTCTGACATACATGAGGTCACCATGAGTCGGAGTTGACTCGACAGCAACTTTGTTTTTTAAATCATCAGTGCGGAAACAAACACTTTGGTCTTCTCACTGGACTCTTAGCTGCATTTACGGCGGCATCCACAGACCTGTCAGATGACTCATGCTCAGCTGAATCCACTTCCGAAAGCTTAACCTGGTCACATAAATCGGGTGAAGACATCTGACCGCTGTTGCCATTATCGATGACTGAGCGTTCTGGTGGGGCATGGTGGTACGGAGGGGATGAGGGGGCAGAGAGAGACCCAGGTCGGGGGGGCGGGTACAGGGGCGGGGGGATGGGCATCAGCCTCTGCACACACAGGCACAGCCAACCAGCTCTGGTTGGGGGCACGGCTGTCCCTCACCTGGAGACTTGGGCTGGGCCCTGTAGACTCACAGGGCCTCACAAACTTCTGTGGAAGTCCCACGACGGGCCAGGCCCCGGTCTGGGGCTAGGGATCCTGAGATGACCAGACACGGTCCCTGCTCTTGGGAGCTCAGACCATCGGGGAGATGCAAACCGCCCCTGTGAGCAGACTTGAAGCCTGGCTGGCCCCAGCCTCTGCTGCTGTGGATGGGGGTGCAACCAGGGAGGGCTGCATGGAGGAGGGGGCATTTGAGCCAAATATGCAGAGAGAGCGTGCGGCAGCCTGGCTGATGGAGAGGGAAGAGTGTGTCGGTAGCCGGGCCAGCGTGAGCAAAGGCCCAGCATCCCCTGCTACATGCTGGGTGTTTGTGTGTACTGAGCTCCGTGCCAGGCGACGGGGCCAGCAGCGAGCAAGATGGACCAGGCCCTGCCTCCCGAGGCTCCAGGTGGAAACGGACAATGAACTAACGAAGAAGTAAAATGTTGAGGAGCTGTGGTCAATGCCCTCTGGGGCCAGGTGTGCTGGGGCAGGGAGGGCTGAGGAGGAAGGGAGTGGGTCTGAGCCATGAGCGGAGGGAGGGAAGGGGCTGGGCCTCCCAGGGGCAAGAGGGAAGCCACAGTCCAGCAAATGCGGGAGAGGTTAGGCAGATGGGGCCAGGAGTGAGGGCTTGGGTTTGATCCTAGGGCACCAGGGACCCTGGGAGAGTGGTGAGCATTCCACGTCGGCAGATCCCTGTGATTGCCGGGTGGAGAAGAGGCTGAGGGAGCAAGGAGGAGGCGAAGGGGGACTGTTGCTACTACCAGGTGAGAGAGGGTGGTGGCTGGGACCAGGTGATGGGGGCGGGGGTGGTGGAAGTGGCCAGATTCTGGGCATCTCTGGAAGGTCGAGCCAAGGGGATTTGCTGCTGGGTGGAACGCAGGGTGTGAGCGTGGGGATGGAAGGGTGGGCATTTACTGAGCTGGAAAGGCTCTGGAAGGTGTGGGGAGGGGTGTGAGGGGAGGGTCCAGAGTTCCGGGACGAGGTCCTGGCTGGAGAAATGAACATGGTCTCGGGCCTACAGTTGGATTTATGTCTGACGGTGTTATGGATTGAATTGTGTCCCCCAAAAATATGTGTTGTAAATCCTAACCACTACACTTACGGATGTAATCGCATTTGGAAATAGGGTTTTCTTTGTCCTATTAATGAAGCCTTATCAGTGGGGGGTGGGTCTTAAACCAATCACTTCTGAGATAGAAAAGCGGATTAGGCGCAGAAGCAAGCAGACACGGGGGAAGACAGATGCCACGTGAAGATGACCAAGGCACAAGGAAGAGAAGCTGAAAGCGACGAGGATTTGCCCCGGAGCGGATAGAGAGCGAGCCTTTCTCTAGAGCCATTGCCCTGTGTTTAGACTTGTAGCCTCCTAGAACCATGAGAAAATAAATTTGTTTGTTAAAGCCACCAGCTTGTGGTATTTCTGTTACAGCAGCGCTAAGGAACGAAGATAGAATTGCTCACCAAAGGAGAGAGTGTTGGCTCTAACCCTCTGGGGCCTAGCCAGGGGGGGTCTACCTTTCTCATTAACGGCAGCTTACTTGGTGCACAGGTCCGAACACATCTCCTCCACTCCCTTACACACAAGCCTAACACGCATGTGTCGTCTGCTGGGCACGGAGAGCCCCGGCGGCGTGTGGAGAGCCGCCACCGTGTGCTGGACACCAGCCCTGTGTGACCTGGCCTCGGCATCCTGACCCCTGTGGTGCAAACTTGACTTAGCCCCAATGTTTGCACATCTGGAAACTAAATGGAAGCCACAGGGAGAGGTGGCTTGCCCAGAGGGCCACCTCGGGAGAGAAGAGGGGTAGGGGGTGAGCCCCCACCCTGTGCCAGCCCTGAGCTGGGGACTCCGCACCTGGGGAGAGGGGTATTCCCATCCCGTTTACCACATGGGAAACGGGCCTCTGAGATGTGGTCACTTGCCTCAGGCCAGGGAGCCTGTGGGGTGTGGCCAGGGTGTCTGAGGCCAAGGCTGCTGTTTTTCCAGGGCTGCCGCCTGCCTCGGGCTGTGGGAACTTTCTCTCCGTAGTCCTGAAAGGTGAAGGGGGGGGGATGCTGAGCCCAGCCGACAGAGGCAAAAGGGCCACACACTTTTTGTGGTTGAATTATCCAAACACTGAACCGTTCCATCCGCCCGACGGCTGTGAACCGGCCAGCTTTGTCCGGCTCCTGAGAATAGCCCGGCATGAAGGCCGGACAAAGAGGGCGCTGACGCGGCCTTTTCCACGGTCCGGCGGAGAGAGAAAGGCCTCGGACAATGGGGCGGGCGGGGGACATGGGCTTTAGTCACTGCGGGTGGCGGGCAGGGCCGGGGGCCACCGAGCTTCTCGCCTGCCCATGGAAAGCTTCCAGGATGGGAACCAAATCTGGCAGGGGCCGCAGGGCTGTGCTGGAAGGTGACTTGCTGATGGTCCTGTCTGTCCAGGGGGGCCCCTGCAGCCTTCGAGGCTGACCGTCCTCACCCCCAGCCCTGGTCCAGGTCACTCAAGGTCCCCAGGTTCCCACTGCCATCCCCACCACCCCTGCCCATGTGGCTCCCCGGCCAGCACGCGGCCTCCTCTGACACCTCTGACAGACCCCAGGTCCCCCCCGGGGGAGCCCAGGCTAGGCTGAAGCTGGTCTCCTAAAAATAACACGTGTGCTTTGGGACCAAGGTGGGGCAGAAAGTATGAAGGAGGCAGCGTGGGAGGGCCATCGCTGTGTCAGGGGCTGAGCCTGGGGCTGTGAGCCCCCTTGGCCTCAAGGTCCTCCACCAGCTGCCCATCGGGGTCTCAGCTCTGCCCCAGGCACGGCGCCCAGGGAGGGCTGGCTCACTAGGGCTCAGAGTGAGGCTGGAGGGCAGGGAGGGACAGGTGGAGGCAATGCCGGGAGAGGACAGGCCAGCGGGAAGCCAGGCCCCAAGCTGGGCCATGCAGGGCCTCCTGGCCGCTCTCTTGCGCCTGCTCTCCAGGCTCCCCGGGGTCGTTGTGGGGGTCAGAGACGTCCAGGTCCTAGTCCCAGTGCTCTGAGAGCCGGTCACCTCCAGGCCTGTGCCCTAGCCCCCAGGGCTGGCATAGCAGAGGCAGCCAGGGGAGGTGGACTACAAGGAGCCGCAGCCTGACAGCAGGACATGGGGGCTTCGTGGACAGGGGGTGTCCTTAGAGGGAGAATCTGCATGGTGATGGCTGGGGGGCCCATGACCTGCCCCTCCAGCACGCAGGGGCTAGGCAGCACAGGTCATGGGAGCAGGAGTGGGAGGTCTGACCAGAAAGGGGCACACGGGAGGCTTGCCAAGCGTAGAGAAAGCAGGGTTGCTTGCCCCTGATGCTCCTGACGACACCTGGAGAGCTCCAGCAGGGCAGGCGGGGTGGGGGGCTGCTGGGGCGTTCCCAGACTTGGTGTCCACTCGAGAAAAGGCAGGGCAGCCAGGGGTCGGCTTCGGTGAAGGATATGGAAGGAGATGGAGAATATGGGGTGAGGGCTGGTCCGTGCTGAGTGAGGGGCTCTCTTTGAATGCATGCAGGTCTGTGGTGCGGGCATCGCGGGGGTGTGCAGGTGTCCCCAAGGTGCCGTGGGGCATTGTGGGGAAGGTACAGGTGTCCCGAGGGTGGCATGGGGCATCCCGGGGGTGGTGCAGGGGGTCTTGGGGGTTGTGTGGGGCATCCTGGGGGTGGTGTGGAATTCCTGGGGTCTGTATGGGGCGTTCCGGGGGTGGTGCAGGTGTCCTGGGAGTGGGGCATGGTTGGGGTCAGAACAGACCCAGGAATCAAGTGTCTGCCCTGCTAGGCCCAGGACACCTCTTCCCATGCCATTGCTATGTCATTTAACCCTCTAGACCGTCACCGGATGTGGAGGGGTCGTCTGACATACGCTGGAGAAACCGAGGCTCAGAGAGGCACAGCGATCAGCCCAGGGCCAGGCCTTGAGGCACCGAGCCAGCCTAGAACCGGGGTGGGCTCCACCCCTATGCCAGGGGCCACCCAGTGACCCATCCGCAGCTCACCGAGACCCCCACTCTGCCCCGCAGGCAGGCGCCCGAGAGGGTCTCGTGGTGGATACCCCACACTGGCATTTGGGGCTGCGGGCAGAGGGCCCATGGAAAGGCGCCTGGGCCTTGGCCAAGGCCGGCATCATCACCCTCTGGCAGAGCCAGCGCCCCCAAACCAGAAGGTGGAGCCCCCAGCTCACCGGCCGGCCGCCTTCTGAGGCTGCCCAGCTCCATCTGGGTCCCATCAGCTTCGCCCTCGGCCAAGAGCGTGTGGCGTCCGTGGGAGCATGGAAAACAGCCGCAGGGCTGCTGCTGCCGGCGCCTGGCTGCTCCCCAGCCGGGAGGGCCATTTCTGATGAGGAAGCAACTCGGCTATCAGGTGGGGCCCGAGCCGCAGGCCCCCCCCCCTAGCCCCTCACCACCAGCGGCCACGCTCTTCCGCCAGGATGTGAGTCAGGGCCTGGCCAAGGTCTGCGGGGGCCCCGGGAGGGCAGCACAGGGGCCTGGCAGCCCTCGGAGGACCAGGAGGGAGTGTGTGCGCATCAGGGCATGTGTGTGACTGCGTGTGTCTGTGAGTGTGTGAGTGTGTGCGCTTGTGCTCGAATGTGCACGTGTGCGAATGGGAGCGTGTACAGGCATGCACCATGCTGACATGGGTGTGTGCGTGCTCGTGTGTGCAAGTGTGCCCATGGGTGAGTTGTGTGAGTGTGTGTGTGTGTGTTGGGCAGAGGAGGGCTGTGAAGCCCCGAGCTTAGGTCCTGGTTCCGGGGGAAAGCTGGGTCCTTGGACAGCCCTGGGTTTGGATCTCTGCGCCATCATGACAAGTGATCCTCTTCTCTGAGCTCTGTTTCCCCAGCTACAAGGTGGGGACAGTGATACTCGCTCTGCAGGATGCTCGTGAGCAGCAGTAATGAGGTCATCTGTCACCTCCAATGGTCTGTGGCATGTAACAGGTGCTTCATGGGTGGCCACCTGCCCTCTGAACAGCCCGGCACCTCCAGGGATGGCGGGGGGTCAGAGAGAGCCCGTTAGAAGGCAGGGGAGAAGCCTCAGTGTCATCGTCACTACCTCGTGGGCCCCGGAGACTCACAGGGATTCACAGACATCTCCAGAGGTCTGACAATGGGCCAGGCCCTGGGTCCAGGGCCGGGGGTCCTGAGATGACCAGGCACGGTTCCTGCTCCTGGGGGCCGGGGGTCCTGAGATGACCAGGCACGTTTCCTGCTCCTGGGGAGCTCAGACCAGTGGGGTGATGGAAACTGCTTCTGTGGGCAGAATTGGCCCCCATCCCCTGCTGCTCTGAATGGGGGTACAACCAGGGACAGCTGCATGGAGGAGGGGGAACTTGAGCCAAATGTGTGTTGGCCTGGCTGAAGAAGGGGGAACAGCATGTCGGGAGCAGGGCCAGCATGCGAAAAGGCCCGGAGGAGGGCCATGCACATTGCTGTGCATGCTACCAAGCCCCCTGCAGGGAGTCGGCAGGATGAGGGGAGGTGTGGCAAGTGGGCTAGGCTCCGTGGGTGGCCCTTTGGGGGGCACCTGTGTAGAGGGCTGGGTGGCTCTTGGGGGGCGTGGACAGACATGTCAGTCTGTACATGCTGGGGGCAGGTGGGGAGCATAGCAGCCCTGGATGAGGAGCCGACTGTCTGTGTGTTGGACCCTCTCTGTCCTCCTCTGAGATGGGGGAGTGGTTATTGTTGTCTCCACTCTGCAGGTGGCAGTGCTGGGCTTCGAGGGGCAGGGACGGCTGAGGTCTCAGGTGGGACCCATTGTAGCAGACGTGCTTGCGTTCAGCCTGTCCACCCCAAACCAGCGGCTCTTCCCTCTGTGCAATGAACAATGAGGGCAGAGGGGAGCAAATCTCTGAAAAGCCCTCTAATGTGTTTGGAGAGAGCAAGCAAGCGGCCCCAGAATGCTCAGTCATCCGGTCACTGGCCTTTGTTCTCCGGGCCTCTGGGCACTGGGTCTGGAGGTCACATGGTGTCCTCACAGTCAGCAAAGCTGGGTTCTGCTGCCGTAGCAGGTCCTATTCAGCCTGGGGGCCCCTGTCTGGACCCGGCCGACCCCCAGGCCGCCACCCCAGATTCACCCTCCTCCCTTGCTCCCTCCCACCTGCTGGCCTCCCCTGAGCCCAGGGCACTGTCCCTGTCCCCAAGTTCACATGGAGGCTCCACGGCAGTGGGCAGTGACCATGGTGAGGGGTGTGGACATGAGGCAGGAGGTGGTGACAGTCCCCCACTGTGGGGGCAGTCAGAGACAGAGGGGACACCCTGGAGGGTGAGCACGAGGGCCTGGGGAGTGGTGGGGAGCCGGGAGGGTGTGAACAGGGGGCCAGTCCAAGAGGCTGAGAGCATTTGGGAATGGGATCTGCTGGCAGTGGTGCTGGCCCCGCTGCCTGGCTTGCCTTGGCCCCCAGTGCAGATGTCCCCTTCACTGGGGACCGGACATGATCAGACCCCCTCTGAGAAGGAGGTATGATCTTGGCCAAATTCACGGGATCTGCGGGAGTTATCCTGAGAAGTTCAAACCACACAGGACCTCCACCCATACGGGACCCCTCCCCACTGGGATGGAATCTCCACCTGGACAGGACCCCCACCCAGATGGGACCCCCCCCCACCTGGGTGGGACCTCACCTACATGGGAACCCCCAACCAGACAAGACCCTCACTCAGACAGGACCCCCACCCAGACAGGACCCCACCCAGACGGGACCCACACTCAGATGAGACCACCACTTGGATGGGACCCCCACCCAGATGGGACCCCACCTGGACAAGACCCCTTATCTTTGCTCTCTGGGAGGAGAGGGACTCTCTGGCGCAGCTGCCCCCCTCCCCACCTCCCTGTTCTGTCTGTCCAGCACCCCAGGCCGACAGGGTAAGATCCTGGTGGGTGGAAGGGCAGAGGCCACCTGCTGGGTCTAGAGCTGCTGGGGGAAGTGCCCGGACCAAACCTGAATGAAGTGTAGGATTGGGGTTGATGGGGAAACCGAGGCAAGTGTGCTCCAGGGAGAGTGGCAGCCACATTGGGGTGGGAGAGTGAGGCTGGTCTTGAGTCTCCAGGGCCGCCCAGCTCGAGCTGAGCCAGGCCCGGCTCCTGACCAGGGCTCTGCACTACATTACCATTCTGGAAATTGCTGAAAATTGCCACTGTCCAAACGATCACCCCAAAATCAGAGAAGATGTGTCTACCAGGGAACCAGGAGGTGGGCGGGGCCGGGGCAGGGAGGAGGCAGGCCCATCCTTGTACCTCGCCCAGGGTCCTCCATGCTCCCTGTTGCTCTGCTCACAGCCAGGCCCCTTTCCAGGGTAACGGTGACACTGACTACCCCTACTTCTTGGGGACGGCCCTGTGCTGGGGGAAGCTCAGCTTGGGGCTCCTGGCTCACAGCGTCCCCAGCCTCTGGTGAACGCCCCACAGCCTGCCAGAGGACCCGGCCAGGGAGCTGCCTCCACATCTTGGTGCCTGAGGGCAGACGAGGGTGGGCGCAGCCTGGGCACGGCTAGTTGACAGGTTTGTTCACCCTCCCGCAGCGCGCCCTGCTCTCCACTAACACCGCAATGGCTCCCGACTGCCCACAGGATGAAGCTGAGATGGGTCCAGTGTCTCCTTTCCAGCTCTCCCTGAACACGAGGTGCCCCGAGCCTGTCCCCACTGTCCCTTCACGTGGCCTCTCACCGTGTCCCTGAAGGCTCAGTTTGGGGACTCAGCTGTCAGCAAGCTGCCCCAGGGACTGCCCTTTGCACGCTCTCTGTGCTCCGATAGGAATTTGTTTGGTCCTTTAATGGAGTGACTGTCGGTGTTCCCCTGCCAGGCTCCGTGAAGACAGGGCCACGCCTCACCGAGTCCCCAGCAGGCCCCAGTGCACTCCCCGGGGGGCAGAGACGGGTGCTCCTTGGGGGCCACGCTCAGAAGTCCAGCTGGGCTGTGCCACGGACAGGGAGGCCCTGCTGCGCTGACAGTGTCTGTCTTGGAAGTCCTCATCCCGATTGGGTGGAGAGGATTTAAGCCAACAGACACCAAGGGCCTGGTCAGCGGCCACGACGCCCATCTCTGTCGTCGGGAGAGACGACTCCAAGCTTGGAATTACGAATCCCGAGTTCACACTCACATGGGTCTGCTTCTGAAAAGGCTGAGATTTCAGCACGCAACAACACAAATGCCCGCCACTTCTGAGAGAGGCTGTGCCTGCTGTGACCACATGCCTGGGCCGCCCTGTGGGCAGAGGCTCGGCCCCTTGGGTGGGGACCGGGGTCATCGCAGGGGAGGCTCTCCTGGTGCCCCTTCCAGGACACAGGTGACCTTTGAATACTCTAAGGACAGGCATGGACACCCCTCTGGCTGCACTTGAGGGTTCTGGTGGCTGTTGGCTATTCCTGACAGCCACCCACACCCCCCGGGGCCTGGAGCATAGTAGGTGCCCATAGATCTTTCTAGGAGTTTGGGTCTCTGACAACTGCTAGCACTGGGACTCCTGGCAAGATTATCTTCTCGTGCTCAGTGTCTTCTGTAAAATCAGCGTAGGCTGTTGCAAGGAGGCGAGGAAGCCCAGAGCCTGCTCACAGCCCACGACAGCAATGGGGGCCTGGGCTCTGGGATCAAGCGATATCACAGGTCTGAGCCTCAGCTGACAGATGCTGGCTAGGAGGGTGCTAGGGCGGTCCCTGAAGCCCAGACTGGCTCCCTTCTCCTCCGTCTAGCCTCCCCACACCACTGCAGCCACCCTGTTAACACAAGCTACACACCAGGTTTGGGGCATGGGACTGTGAGCTATCCGAGGGCAGGCCCCTTGTCCTTGGTCCTCTGGGCCGAGCCCTGAGCTGACATGGACGCCCCCCACCAACGGCTATAGCAGGGTGGCCCCTCCAGGACGGGGAATGTGGCCCGTGTTGGAGGGATCTGCCAGCATCTCGTGGGCAACGTTTCCTGTGCCAAGAGGGCTCGGTGAGATGTGGAGGGCGGAGGACCCGTCGGGGGACTCAGACCGTGGCCTCTGCAGACGTCGTACCCAGCTTGGCCATGTGGGCTCCAGTCCACGCGGGCTCAGTTTCCCTTCGTGAGCAATTTTGGTTCCGGGTAAAAGTCTGCAGCTTGCGTGACTGACCCCAGGCCACAGGTCTCCCGGTAGGAGGGACTGGCCTGAGCATCAACCGCCAGCAGCCCAGGCCTCCACACCCACAGGGTGAGCGAGCACAGGGCTGGGCAAGGGGCCTCCCAGGGGTGGAGCCTGGCATGGAGAAAGCAAAGTGAGGAGCATAAGGGGCCTGCTTTCAAACTCCGGCCTGGACATCTGAGGCTGCGTGAGCATGTCACTCAGCCTCTGCAAGCCTCAATGAAAAAGGAAGACAGAAGAAGGGTCAATGCATTCGAATGACAATGTTGGCAAAGAATATTGAATATATACCATGGAGTGCCAGAAGAACGAACAAATCAGTCTTAGAAGAAATGCGACCAGAATGTTCCTTAGAAGTGAGGATGGTGAGACTTCAGCTTGCTTACTTTGACACGTCATCAGGAAAGACCAATCTCTAGAAAGGACATCCTTCCTGTTTGGTGAAGTAGAGGATCAGTGAAAATGAGGAAGGCCTCAGTGAGATGGATTGACACAGTGGCCTCAACAGTGGGCTCACACATACCAACGATCGTGAAGATGGCACAGGACTGGGCAAGGTCTCCTTCTGC
This sequence comes from Trichechus manatus latirostris, assembly GCF_000243295.1. Lineage (NCBI taxonomy): Eukaryota > Metazoa > Chordata > Mammalia > Sirenia > Trichechidae > Trichechus > Trichechus manatus. The sequence goes on along the minus strand of NW_004444005.1, from coordinate 7,949,487 downwards.
TGTACGTAAGGTCACCGTGAGCCGGAGCCAACTTGACGGCAGCTAACAATAACCCTCTGTAAGCCTCTGTGGGATGGAAGCACAGCAAAGGTCCTCGGCAGGGGGAGATGTCCCTGTGGTCACCCGTGCCCATCCCTCGAGGGAGTGCAGCTGTCCCAGGAGGCCCAGGGCCCTGACAGACCACAGGCTCCAAGTCCCGAGTGTAGCACCTAGTGGTCTGGGGCTGCTGGGGGCCACCAGGAGGCCAAGTTTAAGCCAAGGTCCATGAAGCTGAGGCACCAAGAACCCAGACAAAACCCAGTGCCATCCCCGACAGGTCCCCTTGTGGGGAGTCCTCCGATCTAGCACCTGCGCTGTCTGGGCAGGGACAAGGGACTAAGGGCCGAGTCTCTGCTGCACGGGCCCCATGAGCATTGTCGGGGACACCTGTGCTGTCTGGGCGGCCGGCCGGCTGGCTGCAGGCACGTGGGGTTGCAGGCGGCACTTTCACACGGGCCTGAAAGGAGGCCCTTAGCGCCGTCACCCCCCGCCCAAACCCCAAGCTGTGAGCTGCACAGGGAGGTGGCAGCCAAACAGTGTGGTTCTGTTCTTTCCTGCACAAACGGGGTTCAGTCAGGGAGAGAAGCCTGAGCTCAGCCAAATGTTGCTGAAAACAACCTCGCAGAACAGAAGCATCTTCCCACGTCCTCAGCAAATCAATGAGACCACTGGCCCTGGCACCCCCCTCCCTCTCTCCCCAAAGCATAAGGGCAGGGCATGGTCTTTGCACCCAAGAGGCCGGGATCCTTGGATGAACAGTAATGGAGGCCACCCCAGCACCTGACCCTGTTCCTGCAAGACTACCCTTGGCGGGGAGGGGAATGGCTGGCGAATCAGGGCACTCCGGCCCCTCTCCCTGCCCCCAGTCAGGCCCTGGGCAGGTCGAGCAGTGTCCCTGGGCCCGGTGAGTGGAGGCAGCTTTCTTTGGAGGACATGGAGACTGTCCAGAGCTGCCAGCAGCAGCCCCTGGGTGGCCTGGGCATAGGAAAGTTACCTGCAGGTGGCCGGACCCAGTGCAGGGTAATGGGGCCTGCCTCCTACCCGGCCTCTGTCCCCCGTCCCAAGAGGCTGTCACCCCCAAGGTCACTGCAGGGTCAGCAGGTGGCCATGTGGCTGCACCTGCTCCATTGCTTTCACGGGGGTCCCTCACCCCCACCCCCACCCCAAGGGGCTGACCTGAGACCCCAGGGCCTGCTCTGCTGGCCCAGCCCCCTCACCATGCTTCTGTTTTGGAAGAAGGGCGGAGAATGCGTAAAATGTCCTGTCTTCTTTCTAAATGCTACATTGTCTGCAGACAGCTCCTCTGTGTATGGGGCCAACTATTCCAGAGTATGAACATGAGACCAGGAAATAACGTATCTGGCTTTAAAAAACAAAAAACAGCGCCCCTCCAACCCTTGGGCCTAGGCCAAGGCCGCCCACAGCCTCGTGTCGTGGGAAGGTCCCAAACCAGGGGCCGGGTTCTGGGCTCCGTGCGATTTGGCAGATCCTGGTCGCTAAGGCTCTGCATCTGGGCAGCGGACCCACAGCAGGGGGTCTAAGAGTTCTCGACTCTAAAGTCACATTCATTCATCACCCAGCAGGTGACAGGAAGAAGAGGGAATGGAGAGAGAGGAGGAAAGAAAGAAAGGAAGGAGGGAGGGAGAGAGGAAGGGAGGGAGGAAAGAGGCAGGGAGGGAGGGAGGGAGAGAAGGAGGGAGCCCGCGTGGGGAGACCGCCCTCTGCCCCTTGGTAGCAGGGCACATGTCCTGGTGCTGTCCTCTCTGGGCCTTCACTCCCGGGCTAAGACCACCACCTGTCTGAGCAGCAGCAGGAGGGTCTGCCCTGCCTCCTCCCATGTGCTTCTCCACACCCTGACCTCCCGGGGGCACCGCTCTGCCTCTCCTGAGGCTGTGCGCCCCAGGAGGCAGCACCCCTCTGTTGGTACCACCGGTGGGTCCCCAGCCGCTGGCCCAGAATCAGCTGGGGCAGGGGCTGGGGACCCACTATCTCCTTGGAGCAGCCTCATCTCCATGCCTGGACGCTGAGCTTCCCCCAAAGGGATCATGGCCGCCCCCATCCGCCTCCCCCAAGGCATCCGCAGATGTGCTCCCGCTGACAGGGACATGCGTGCGGTGTGGGGCAGGCATGGGTGTTATCCTGAAAGAGCAGTGGCAGGACCAGCTGGAGGCCTTGTGACTCTCCCCTCTCCCCTCCCACAGCCCTGCCAGAGGGGTGGGTGCACCCCACTCTGCAGACAGGGTGCCCCGAGGTCACCAAGCTGGCAGGGCCGACCATGCATACCCGAGGTCTCGGAGACCAGGGCCGCGCTGGGGCAGCTGCTCCCCCCACCCCAGCTCCCTGGAGTTTTGTTCCAGTGGGAACCGTTTCAATTCTTCACGGGGCGACTTGGCCACGGGGACTTGTCCCCAGATTGCTAGCACTAATTAGTGCTAGTTATAATCTGATGGAGTCGCCAAGGCAGCCCGTCCTGCTGGGGCAGGCGGGGACCAGGGGCACGCCTAGTCCCGAAGCGGCTGAGCCTTTCTGTTTCTCTGTTCCTCACTTTTTTTTATTATGGTGAAAATATACACAACAAAACATACACCAATTAGATGTCTCCACGTATTATCCAGTGTTATTGATTACATTCTTTACGCAGGGCAATCGTTCTGTCTTCTTCCAAACTAGTCCATCACCGTTATTAACGTAAGCTCATTGCCCCATAAGCAGAAACTCCCTCTCTCCCACCCCTGGTGTTGTTAGTTGTCGATTCTGACTCCTGGTGACCCCATGGGTACAGAGGAGAACTGCTCCATAGGGTTTTCAGGGCTGTGACCTTTTGAAGCGGATCGCCAGGCCTTTGTTCTGAGGTGCCTCTTAGTGGGTGCGAACTGCCACCCTTTTGACCGGTAGTCAAGTGCTCAAGTTTTTCACCACCAGGAGCTCCTTTACTGATAATCTTTGGTTTCCACGTGTTTGCGTATTTCATGTAAGTGAGATTCTCCAGTATTTGTCCTGTTGCGACTAATTCCGCACGATGTTGTCAGGGCTCACCCACGTTGTGCTGTGTATCAGGACTTCATTTCTCTTAACGGGCCCCAGGGGCAGCTTTGGGGGGGTATCTGAGTCTCTGTTTGGGGTTTGTGGAAGCCACTGTTCCAGGCGGTTCTGTTCAAACGTGCTGGCTGTATTCCGAGGGGAGAAAAAACAAACCCGCCCCTTGGAGGGACTGAGGGATGGCGGGGGACAGCAGCCAGGCTGGCAAGACTGTCCTTGTCATCGGTATATGCAAAGGCACCACAGGCTTCAAAGGCGCAGATGGGCTGAGCCCCCAGGTTGCCATGGGAACAGTGTTTGATGGAAGAAGACAGAAGGCACCTGAACCCTCTCAGCTCACTGCCAACTCCCGGAGCAGGTGGTCACAGCCCTGCCAGCGCCTTCTTGCCAGGTCTGCGGAGGGAGCTGGAGGTCACCAAGAGAGGCCACCTGAGAGCCAGGTAGGGACTCACAGGTGACACTGGCCGCGTGTGCAGCCTGTCACCCGCGAGTTACCGGAACTATCTCGTCCAGCCTTCACACCGAGTCCATGAGGTCAGCGCTCTTCTCTCTATTTGACAGAGAGGGAAACTGAGGCTTGGGGAGGTTAAAGGAATGTGCTGGGGTCACAGGTAGGCTCATAAGAGGCAGGGCTGGTGACAAACTCGCCCAGGGGAGGCAGCAGAACCTGGACACGTCTGGGGCCAGCAGTCCTTCTGCCCTCCGCCACCCTGTCCCCTTCTCTCCTGTTCTGCACCGTCTGAAATCATTCTGCTTCTTGATTTGTGACACATGTGGTGTCTGTCTCCCCAACTGGGACTGTCAGGGACTTCCTCTCTCATTCATGGTGGAGCACACAGCAGATGTTCAATAAATATTTGGGGACAAACCGGTGAGCTGTAGACAATGGGCTCTACAATGACTAGAGCCCTTGCATTAAATGCAAATGAATCACAAACGTCCCTCTCCTCGATGACCCGCCGATGACGACGCTGGTGGGGGAGTAGCCTATTCCAGCCCAGTCCGGAGTTCTCTTCATCCATGGTCTCCTGAGCTGCTTCTGCACACCCCATGTCATTCTCTTCTCCCATGGTGGCACCTGGTAGCAGGGCCTGGACCCTGTTCCTCCAGCCGCCTGCCTAAGGTGGGGCTGCTCAGACTCCCCTGCCTGCAGGTCGTTGGCCATGCCCAACGGAGGCCCGGCCTCCTCCACGCCCAGCGGAGGCCCCGCCTCCTCCACGCCCAGCGGAATCCCCGCCTCCTCCCCGCCCAGCGGAATCCCCGCCTCCTCCCCGCCCAGCGGAATCCCCGCCTCCTCCCCGCCCAGCGGAAGCCCCGCCTCCTCCACGCCCAACGGAAGCCCCGCCTCCTCCACGCCCAGCAGAATCCCCGCCTCCTCCACGCCCAGCGGAAGCCCCGCCTCCTCCACGCCCAGCGGAATCCCCGCCTCATCCACGCCCAGCGGAGGCCTCACCTCCTCCCTGGCTCCGCCCCAGCTGTCAAGGGCTCTCACTCGCAGCCCCGGTCTACATCTCAGGGCACAGTGCTGCTGTGGGGTCCCCAAACCAAACTAAAAACCAAACCTGTTGCTGTGGAGTCAATTCTGACTCATATGTGACCCTATAGGACAGGGTGGAACTGCCCCATAGAATTTCCAAGGAGTGGCTGGATTCGAACTGCCAGCCTTTTGGTTAGTAGCCAAACGCTTAACCACTGCACCACCCGGGCTCATGGCCCAGGGCACCCCCAAATCTACAGAAATGGGTCTGTTCGCCCACAGCTCCTAAAATACTCCCAAAGCTTCTGGCTTAGCATCTCTCCTGGATCCAGATGCTCAGGCATGCACGAAGGTGGGCTGGGGAGGGCGGGGTCCCTTACCAGCCTCAGGCAGACGCTCCCAGGGGCAGGGTGGAGTCTCTCCCACAAAGCCCTGGCGAGGCCAATTCTCAGAAGGAAGAGAATGAGGGGCCAGAATCCCTGGATTTCCGACAAGACCTCCCAGGACCACGATTCAGATTCGGGGGCAGTTATCACTTACCCAGCTCCTCCCAGGTGTCAGAAGCTATGCTGCTGCGGGCGTGGGCAGGAAGGGGTACTCACTTCTAGAACATTCTTCTTGCTCTTTTTGAAACAGCTTTCTTGAGGTACGGAGTCCCTGGGTGGTGCAAAGTGTTAGCACACTCAGCTGCTAACCCTAAGGTTGGAGGTTTGAGACCATCCAGAGGCACCACGGAAGAAAGTCCTGGTGATCTACTTCTGAAAAATCAGCCACTGTAAACTCTATGGAGCACACTTCTCTGACACACATGGGGTTGCCATGAGTCTGAGTCAACTCAACAGCAACTGGTTTACTGAGGTTTAAAGTGTATGACAGATGTATGCGTCTGTGAATTAAGTCAATGAATAAATTCTTTACACTCCACAGTTCCTGGTGGTCATCAGCCTCTCCTCTCACTCCCAACCCCGTCCCCAGCCAATGATGAGTCTGCTTTCTGTCACTATAAATTAGTTCATATTTCCTAGAATTTGATATAAGTGGAATCATACATTTATCATACATCTTTTTTGTGTGGGCTTCTTCCACTCTATAATTGAGATTCATCCATGCTGTTAAGTGTATCAGTGGTTCATTTCTTTTTATTGCTGAGTAATATTCCATTGTATGAATGTACCGAAGTTTGTTTTCCCTTTCACCTGTCGATAGACATTTGGGTTGTTTCCAGTTTTTGGTTACAAATCAAGCTGCTATGAATATTCATGCACAAGTCTTTGTATGCACATATGCTTGCATTTCTCTTGGGTAAATACAAGGGTGGAATGACTGGATCGTATGGTAATGTACGCTTGACTTTTTAAGAGATTGTCCAACTATTTTCCAAAGTGGTTGCACCATTTACAATTCCCATCAGCAGTGTATGAGTTTTTAACTTCAAGTTCAATTTCCTTAAGAGATGTAGGGATATTTAGGTTATCTATTTCTTTTTTGAGTAATTGGAAGTTCGTGTCTTTCAAAGAATTTGATCATTTTATCTAAGTTGTCGAATTTATGGTCAAAAAGTTGTTCATAACATTCCCTTATTATCCTTTTAATATCTGTAGACTCTGTAGTGATGCCACCTTTCTCATTCCTGATAATAATTTGTATCTTCTCTCTTTTTTTCTTCATCACTCTGGCTAGAGTTTTATCAATTTTCTTAAACAGTCAGTCTTTGGTTTTTTGTTTTTATTTTCCTCTGTTGTTTTTTCTGTTTTCTACTTGATTTCACTTCAGTCTTTATTATTTCCTTTCTTCTGCTTACTTTGGGTTGAATTTCTTCTTCGTTTTCTAGTTTCTTCAGGTGCAAGCTGGGGTCATTCATTTGAAAACTTTTTTCTAATACAGGCGTTGGCCGCATTTCACAAATTCTATGTTGTGTTGTCATTTCATTCTGCTCAAAATACTTTCTAATTTTACTTTTGATTTCTTCAACTCATGGATTATAAGTGTGTTATTTAGTTTCTAGATATTTGAGGATTGCCCGGAGATTTTATGTTATTGATTTAACTTCATTATGGTCAGAGAACATACTTTGTATGACTTCACTTCTTTTAAATTTATTTAGACTTCTTTTATGGTAAAATATGGTCTATCTTGGTAAACGTTCCATGTGCACTTAGAAAAAAATGTTTATTCTCCTGTTGGGTGGAATGTTCTGTAAATTACAATTAGGTCAACTTGGTTGATAAAGTTACTCAAATCTTTTATATCCTTACTGATTTTCTGCCTACTTGTTCTATCACTTATTGAGAGAGGGGTGTTGAAATCTTTGAACATATTTGTGACCTATTTCTCTTTTCAGTTCTATCAGTTTTTGCTTCATGTATTTTGAAGCTCTGTTATTAGGTGAATAAATATTTAGGTTTGCTATGTCTGTCCAGAAACCCTGGTGGTGTAGTGGTTAAGAGCTATGGCTACTAACCAAAAGGTCAGCAGTTTGAAACCACCAGGCACTCCTTGGAAACTCTATGGAGGCAGTTCTACTCTGTCCTATAGGGTTGCTATCTCGACAGCAGTGGGTTGGGTTTTGGGTTTTTATGTCTGTCCTGGTTCAGTCAGGTGTCTGTTCAGAGAGCAATTCCCCCCGAATTGGAGAGATAGCCTGATGGTCCAGCAAGAAATGCCCCAGGTGCACCAGGCCGGGTAGAAGGGACAGGATCAATCTACCAGGTGGGGGAAAAATAGAATAACAGCTGTGGGGGGGTGTATTGTAATTTGGGCTGCATCCAGCTGAGCCTGGAATTGTGGTAACAATAGCCACAGTGGCCACCACACCAGGCCCTGACAGCCCTCCTCTGTGGGCCTTCGGCAAGCATTCCCCACTGGTTATCTTGTTTAGTCCCACAGCAACTGTGATAATGTGGGTGTTATTTGTTCCCATTTGGTGGAAGAGGCTACCGAGGCGGGTGGCTGTCCAGTCTCTCCCCAGGTGCAAGTACGGCATGGTGGAACCAACGCTGCGCTTGGAATCAGGAGCAAGCAGAGACACAACCACGCCCCTTTCTGGGCAGGGCCCCTGCTTGTGGAGTGAGATGCTGAATGAGGTGGTGGACAGCTGGTGTGCAGTAAGATGCTGGACATCTCTCACTCTGGGATCTGGTCTGACTCGAGGACCACACAAGTCATTAGTGCAGGTGAGGGTCCCCAGCTCCCTGACTGGGGGAAGCACCAGCAAGTGTGTGTTTGCGTGTGTGTGCGTACATGCGTGTGTGCGTGTGTGTATATATATTTGTGTGTGTGTTTGTACATGTATATATATTTGTGTCTGTGTGTGTTTGTAAGTGTATATGTGTATGCATGCATCTCTGTATGTATTTGTGTGTGTCTGTGTGTATGTGTTTGTACGTATGGGTGTATATGCGTGTACATGTACTTTTGTGTGTGTGTCTGTCTATTTGTGTCTGTGTATATATTTGTATGTGTATATGTGTATGTGTGCATCTGTGTATGTATTTGTGTATATATGCGTGTGTATGTATTTGTGTGAGTGTATGTGGGTGTGTGTCTGCATACTTGTGTGTATGTGTGTGTGTAAGTCTGTGTCTGTGTGTCTCTGTGTGTGTATGTGAGTGCATGTGAGTGTGTTGGCAGGGACCCCCAGGGGCTGAGTCCGAGGCTGAGACGGGCTGCTGCATCTCTCCAGCTATACAACTGTCTTGAGAATGTGGCAGCCAGAGTTAAGCCGGGGAGCTAATCCGGCTTTGATGCTGACCCTCTGGCTGTCCAGGGCCCTGGGGTCAGGACCACCTGCTCTGGCCCTGGATGACACACTGAGAGTGAGCGTACCCCGCCCGTCTTGACGCCCTTCGAAGGCCGCAGGGTGGGAGCCAGGCTGCTTTGGGACGAGAGAGCTTGCCTCTGGGCCTTCCTGTCAAACTCCTGACTCTGCGGGAGGACAAAGGGGCCTTCTCTTTGCTTACACACAGCAGACATGTACTGGGCACCTGCCCTGTGCTGGCGCTGTCCCGGGCACAGGGGATGCAACACTGAGCAGAGTGGTAGAAACCCCTGCCCCCGTGAGGCAGACAGCACGCACGTGCATCAAGTGGACCCCAGGGGCTGCTAGACGGCTGTGAGTTCATACTCACAGAGGAGAGGGGAGGGGAGAAGGGGGCCCACTGAGGGGAGGAGGCTGTGATTTTAGTTTCCTGGGGAAGAAACACTTTAGCAAAGACTGGAAGGAGCTGAGTTGGGGCCAGGCAGATATCCAGGGAATGAGTGTCCCAGCAAAGGGAACGGCACGTGCAAAGGCCCTGAGGCAGGAAGGAGCCTAGCTCGCTTAAGGAGCATCAGGGAGGCCACACAGCTGGGACATGCTATAGGGGAGGAAACCAGAGAAAGGGCAGCCCTGCAGGCCCCCCAATGCTGGGCCTTGCTCTGAAGGAGAAGGGGAGTCTTTGGAGAGCTTCTGGCAGGATGGTGACACGATCTGACTCAGGCTTTAAGAAGGATGTCGGGGGCCCAGTGAGGAGGCATCGTCATACGAGTCCTAACCCAGATGCTCGAAGGTGGCTGACAGGGCTTACACTCGGAGACAGTGAGAAGGACCTGATGCCGGCCATAGCTGGGAGGCCGCAGGCTTTACTGACAGATTAGATGTGGGGTTTGAGGGAAAGAGGGGCGTCAAGGATGACTCTGAGGCTTTTGTCTGAGGAACTAGGAGGAGGGAGTCACCATCCTCTAAGTTTGGGAAGACTGTGGGGGAGGGGCGTGGGCAGGGGAGTCAGGACCCTTATAGACAACTCCCAGGGTGAGACGCCCACCGGCCACCCAGGCACAACATGGGGAAGGCAGGTGAATAGGGGCCGGGAGCTTAGAGAGAGAGGCGCTGGCTAGGGATATTTGAGAATTGTCAGCGCTTAAAGCTTTGAAGGAACCCTGGTGGCGTAGTGCTAAGAGCTTGGCTGCTAACCAAAAGAAAGGTTGGCAGTTTGAATCCACCACCTGCTCCTTGGAAACCCTATGGGGCAGCTCTACTCTGTCCTGTAGGGTCGCTATGAGTTGGAATCGACTTGATGGCAACATTTTGTTTTTTAAAGCTTTGAAAGCTGGACAGTGAAGAAGGAAGACCAAAGAAGGATTGATGCCTTTGAATTATGGTGTTGGCAAAGAACATTGAATATACCATGGACTGCCAGAAGATCGAACAGATCTGTCTTGGAAGAAGTACAGCCAGAATGCTCCTTGGAAGCGAGGACAGTGAGACATCATCTCACGTACTTTGGACATGTGATCAGGAAGGACCAGTCCCTGGAGAAGAACACCATGCTTGGTAAAGTAGAGGGTCAGCAAAAAACAGGAAGACCCTCAACAAGATGGATTGACACAGTGGCTGCAACAACGGGCTCAAACATAACGATTGTGAGGATGGCGCAGGACCGGGCAGTGTTTTGTTCTGTTGTACCTGGGGTCGCTATCAGTCGGAACTGACTCCAGGGCCCCTAACAACAACAACAAAAACAACAAAGCTTTGAAGTAGGGTCACCTTCCAAGGAGAGGCTGTAGATGCAGAAGACAGATGTCCCAGGTTTAGGAAGACGTATGAGCTGGCAGAGACAGACACAGCAGGGGAACGGGAAGAGGCGCAGGGGCTGGACCCCAGGGAAGAAAGGCCCCAAGAGTTGGGTCACGGGAGGCCTGAGGCCCGACGTCTGCCAGAAAGGCGAAGACCTTCAGTGTCTGGGAATGAGCGGTGAAGGGTGGTGGTGGGGTGGTGGTGGGTGTGAAAACCTCACTGACAGAGATTTGCTTTCAAAGGGAGCAGAGATGGTAGCTGGGGGGAAGGACCCAAGGGGGACTTTTTAAGACGGGAGAAATTGTAGGTGTTGTATGTTTCAGGGGGAGGTGGAAGGCAGGGGCCCCGACAGTGGGGGAGGGAGGTCCTGGAGCTGAGGGTGGGATCCAGAGCCCACACAGGCTCCAGAGGGGCACCCCACACTGGTGCTTGGTGGGGGGTGGCACTGGGGCAGGTGTCTTCTGCTGGCTCCTGTTTTCAGTGAAATGGGACTGCAGACCATGAGCTGAGAGGGTGGGGTGAGGGTGGGTAGTGAGTGCAAGGGGCCGCCCTGCTGGGCCACTGGGATGGTGGGGAGCATGCTCTCCAGGAACCCTATAGCCTTGGAGCAAGAGGTCCCCCTGACCCAGCGACCACCACTGAACATTCCGACCAAAGCTTCCACAGAAGAACCCTGAAAAGGGGGAAAATGCAGAATAAAATGTCAAATTCTCATGGAATCCAGACTTTCTGGAGCCATGGAGGCTGGATGAACCCCTAAAACTATTGCCCTGAGGATAATCTTTAAATCTTAAACCAAAAATATCCAGTCTTCTTTTTTTTTTTTTATTGTACTTTAGATGAAGGTTTACAGAACAAATAGTTTCTCATTAAACAGTCAGTACACATATTGTTTTATGACATTGGTTAACAACCCCATGACATGTCAACACTCTCCCTTCTCGACCTTTTTTTTTGGTGAAAATATACACAGCCAAAGATACACCATTTCAAAAGTTTCTACATGTACAATTCAGTGACATCGATTACATTCTTCCAGTTGTGCTGTTATTCTCACTACCCTTTTCCCAGTTATTCCATCACCATTGTCTTCAACTCCTGCCCTCTAGGCTTCCCATCAAACCTTTTGAGTTGCTGTTGTCAATTTGATCTCACATAGATAATTCTTTTTTTTTTTTGTACCTTAGATGAAGTGAGGTCTTCTTAAAACTAAACAACAGCTTAGCTTCACTAGTAAAGAATGTCTGCCTTGAGCATTGTGCTCTTTTAAGAACTATCAATATGGGTTCAAATACACGACAGTAACTCAAAAGATTAGATAGGAAGCTTAGGGGGCAGTGAGTTTCTGTTAATGGGGGAGGAAGAACTCAGAGGATGAGGGTGAGAATGGCCGCACGACTTGAAGAATGTAACCCACGTCACTGAACTGTACTCGTAGAAATGGCTGACGAGGTGTACGTTCCACTGTGTGTAGTCTCAACAACAACGAAATAAATTATTTAAAAAAAGAAGTTGTGCCTACCCGGGGCTGGGGTCGGGCTGGACCAGCTCCACTTGAGAGGGGCAGGGACTGAGGGTGTGATGAGAGTTGGGAACAGTCATCTAAGTGGGTCTGGAGGCAGGAGGCGAGGCTGGGAGAGTCAGGGCGGCAGTCCCGGGTTGGGGGATCATGGGGTGGAGGGGAGAGGCGCGAGCGGCTTGGAGCAGAAGGGGTGCAGTGGTCGGAGTGCCGGCTGCAGGCTTTGCTCATGGAAGAGAAGAGCTGAGCCAAGGTCTCCGCAGCACCTCTCTGCCTCAGCTTCCTTATCTGTAAAACGGCCTGCTGTTGCTGGGAGGACCAGGCTGATGAGTAGGTGGAGGTCTCAGGAGGATGCCTGGCAAACAGGAGGGCATCACTGCTGGAGGAGAGATGGGGTCTAAGAGCTGGGCTGCTGGGACCCCCGCTGTGGGCCTGACTGGGGGAGAACAGGAGAGGCCCAGGTGGGGCCTGGGGTAGGCTGGGCTGCTTTTGGTGTCCTGGGGCCCTGTCCACTTGGCGGGCACCCCGGAGGGCAGTGTTGGGCCTCTTGGCCACTCAGTGTCTCCCCAGACTTTTTGGACTCCCGCGTGCGGGCTGGCTGGCCTGGGCCAGGTTTCCCTCTTGGGTTCCCTCATTCCTGCCTCCCTTGCCTTTGAGGCAGCTCCGCTCTCTGCGCTCTGCTCATGGCCCAACACAGGCTCCCGCCCTGACGGCGGTGAAACCCAGGCTCAGCAAGGATCAGGGACTCGGCCAACCGAGGGTCGAGCATTTGGCCAGGACATGCAGGTGGGTAACGAGAGGCAGGAGTGACCAGTCCATCTGCTGCAGAGCCTCAGGAAGTCACCTAGCCTCTCTGAGCCTCCACCTTCCTGCTGTGAGGCTTCAGAGAAGTCACCTAGCCTCTCTGAGCCCCCACCTTCCTGCTGTGTGGCCTTGGGGAAGTCACCTAGCCTCTCTGGGTCTTCACATTCTGCTGTGTGGCCTTGGGGAAATCACCTAGCCTCTCTGGACCTCCACCTCCTGTTCTGGAAGAAGAAAGCCGACTCTCTTGCCCTAGTTGCTGGGGAACTGAGGACCATGGCCTCGTGGGGTAGCCCTCATGCACTCCTTTGCTTGTGAAATGCTGGGTGTGAAGTCGGGTCCAGAAGCACCTGGCCCCCTACAAAAGTGGGGTGCTGTCAACGCTGGTTCTCACGCTCCTTCTTGGAGGGGCCGCTGATGGCCGTGTGGCCTTGATCAGGGTGTGTGTCCTGCCTCTCCTCAGCGGGAAGGTGGAGAGACCACAGGCCCCCAGGGCACGTGGGGAGCTTGCAGGAAAGGTGGGGCGCCCAGAAGGGCCTCCCCTCTCCTCTGCACATTGTGGCAGAGACAGCTCTCGACGAGCCTGAGGGCTGCACCATTTCTTCTGCATGTCACCCCTGGTGGGCCGGCCGGGACCCTGGTCCCCCTGTCCCCAAGTCCTTCCAGGACCACGCCACTGCACGAGCCCTCGCAGCTCTCCCAGGGGTGACCCCAGGGGGAGTAACAGAGCTTTGAGCTCAAGGAGGAGGCTGAGATGGTGCGGGAGGGCGGGCGCCTCATCGGGGTGTCCTGGGTGGCAGGGAGGGCAGCTGGTGGACAGGCCAGGAAAGGAGACAGAAGGGGGCTCCAGCAAGGGGGCATCCCAGGGGAAAGGGGTGTCCCAGGAGGGAGGAGGCATCCTGGGGGAGGGGAGGGGGCGTCCCAGGAGGGGTGGGGTTGCCTTGAGAGACGCTCAGAGTTTCGACAAGTAGAAAGAAGGAGGGAGGAAAGGGAATTCTGTTCTCAAATTGGAAGATACTTCAGGTATTTCATCCTGCCTCACAGGTGAGGACACCGAGGTTTGGAGAAGTCCAGTGACCTGCCCCTGCTGACAGAGCCACAGCCCCTGTCAGGAGGGGAGGCCTCTCCACTGTGCCCACGGTTCTGGCTCGGGGTACCCAGCTTTGGGGCAGGCCCTGCAGAAGGGACCACCCTCTCCAAGTGCAAGTGGGGGGCTTGGGGGGAAGCTGGTGACTGGCCTGCTGCTCCGTGGGCATGATCCCGTCATCTTCCCTGGGGCCCCCGAGGCAGGCACTGCTATTACGTCCCAGTTTACAGAGAGGGACAGCCCGCAGGGAGAGTCAACGTGCCCAAGGCCACGTGGCTCGGCGGGTGCAGTGGGGGCACGTGTCCCTGAGGCTGGGCACCCTCTTGGCCCCTCCTGCCCCACCCCGCTGTTCGCTTCGTGTCCCAACCCCCACCTGATGGCCGCAGGCACTGGGACCACTGCCACCGACTTGGGCGGGGAGGCGCCCCAGCACGCGACGGGGTTGGGGGGGCGGGGAGGAGCCGCATCGGGGGACCCCTCCTCACACCCAGACGGGTGCTTTGTGCACGACCACATAGGCAAACTGGATTTGGGGGAGAAACGGCTTGCCTTCCCCAGTGGTTCTACCTGAGAACCAAGTCCTCACGCCTTTTCAGGCCAAACCGTGGGTTCGTGCCCTGGGGCTCTGGCGGCTTGTGCATCCCAGCACCCGCAGGCCACTGACGGGGGTGGCTGTGCCTCAAGGCACCTGCCCTGCCCTGGGCCCGCTTGTCCCGCCCCTACCCACCCCATGGCCACAGCAGGGCCACCGCGCCCACGGTGGTGGGAACAGGTACGCTGCGGTCCCTGAGAGCAAGGAGGGCCAAGAGGGCCCCAGGAAGAAGGGGAGCCTTAGAGAGGATGAGGAAAGGCAGGGTGGGGAGTGAGAGGCCCGAGGGGAGAGGAGAGGGGCCGGAGGAGCACAGCCGGGAGCCGAACGTGGAGCTCAGCCGCGGGCGGATTTATTATTTACACGATATCAATTGCTGGGAACAGAGCGCAGCTGGGAGCCCTCTGCGTGCCAGCTGAACACCTCAAAGAAAACCCAATCTGCGTAGGACTCCGGGAACAAAGCCTCGGCGTAAACACCTCCTGAGGTATGGAATCTCTGGGTGACTCAAGGACCCCACATTCAGGCCGCGTTGTGAAACCGGAATGCCTGCTGAGGCTCCTTGCCCGTCTCCAGCGCCGACAGTGGAATGCTGACCGCCAAGCATGAGTCACCGCGCTCTGCCTAGCAAGATGCCCAAGTCACCCCAGTTACAGCATTATCAATCGCTGCCATCGCGCCCAGCCCAACCCCAGAAACTGGAGCCAGTGCTAGCTGGGCGGCTCGCAGGGACTGGCCTGGAGGACGCTCTCGCTGGCGGCGGCCTCGGCGGGCGCGCCAGGCCGCAGCCCCGTGTGGTCGGTGTGTGCGAGGTGTCGGCCGTCGCACGGCTGTGGAGGTCTCTCCTGCAGCTCAAACCCACACCACGGGGTCCAGAGGGAGGGCGATGGCTGGGGAAAGGGTGGGCGGGGGAGAGAGAGGCTCATCCGCCTGGCGCTGCCACCATGCGTGGAGCACGTGCTCTGGGTGGGCACACGTCCCCCAGCTGTAATTGCATGACCCCCGACATGCGCGTCCACCTCAGTAAAGTGGGCACCAAAACAAACAAAAAATAAACTCGTCGCGGTCAAGATGATTCCGACTCATGGCGACCTCACGTATCACAGAGCAGAACTGCTCCAGAGGGTTTTCTTGCCTGTATTCTTTATGGAAGCAGATCACCAGGCCTTTCTTCTGCAGCACCACTGGGTGAGTTCAAACCACCAACCTTTAGGTTAGTAGCTGATTGAAAAACACTTGTGCCACCCAGGGACCTAAAGTGGGCACCATTACCCCCGTTTCACAGATGATGACATGTGGGTCTCAAACGGCCGTTCCTTGCCCAAGGTCACTCGGCTAGTAAGGGGCAGAGCTGGGTTTAAAGCCCAGCCTGTCGGACTCCACGTCCACCCTCTGCCTCACCATCTCCCTGACAGGCTGCGAACAAGCTGACCGGAGGAACCTGCCTTTGGTTGGTCCCAGGGGATTGGTTTTAACGCTTTGCACATGCGTGTGCCGCCATCAGCAGAGATATGTACCGCGCAGCCCCACACTCGCCTCCTGTGGACACTCTGCGGGCGTGTGCCGGGCCTAGCAGAGTGGGGACACCTAGACAGCTGGCCCACCCACGAGCCAGCAGCTCTCCATGCTCTTAATCAGGAAGATATGTTTCTGGAGTAAAAACCACATCAGCATTTTTATTTTCAAGTTGAGACAAGGCTTTCTCCGCCCCC
>NW_004444005.1:7918502-7933570 GCF_000243295.1 Trichechus manatus latirostris | reverse complement strand
CGAGGCTAATCCTCCTGCCTGGACTGACATGTCTTTAAACTCAGCTCCACGTTTAGAGGAGCAGAGGCTCGAGGGGAGCGACACGGGGGGCAGCTCTTCTTTCCCAGGACAGGCCCTACAGTTTGCAGACTCAGCCATACAACAACCCACAATTACCAACACAAAATTCTAAAAAATGATCCCAAACCGAGGCTAACCTGTCTTTGCCACGTGTCCCGGCAAACACAGATGTAAGTGCTGCAGAATCCATGTCCCAGTGGCCTCCTTTGAAGAGCAGATCCCACCCCCTCCCCCGGGATCTCCTGGGATGGGGGCCTGTCCACAGGTAGACGGATTCCCAGACTGGAGCGGGGATGGGGAGCAGCTCGACAAATGCTTGAACTTGGGAAGGACGATGAGCTAGAATAACAGATGAGGGGATGAGCAAGGAGGGAGTGGGAAGGACAGAAGGGAGAGGCCAGCAGGGAAACCACGCCACGTGTGAAGGCCCAGGTGTGAAACGCAGCTCCCGAGAAGCTACTTACAATCAAGGAAAATGAAGATTAGGAAAAAGAGCCTCTTTCGAGAGTGGGTAGGATTTACCGTGGTTACAGAGTAAACCTTAAAATTTCTTTTCTCCCCCTTGTTGGTGTTTTTTTCAGAGTATATTCAGATTAAAAGTCTCTGTTCCTCGAATAGAATCTGACTTCCATCTAATAAGAGGTGAGTGTGTGTCTGGAAAGGAAGGATTCAGGGCAGTAAATTTGTTGGGTAAATGTTCGGGAAGGCTTCCGAGAAGTAACATTTAAGCAGAGACCCAGGGCTGAGTCAGAACCAGCAGGTGAGGAAGAGGTGAGCGACGGCTACAGGTGAGCTAACAGCATGTGTAATTTCCAGAGCTGAAATGAGAGAACTTTCTGTTGGCCAGACCCAGTGGGGTTCTATTGGTGTCCTGGGCAGGGACTTCTTCCTCGTGGGTGGTGTCTCAGGCATTGCTGGATGTTTGACAGCCTGGCCCCTGCCCACTAAGCGCCAGTGACATCCCCTTGGGGTTGTGACGGTTCACACTCCCCCACATCCAAATACCCCCTGGTTGGGGCAGGGGGCACTGCCACCAGAGAACTCCTGGATCAGGGTTGTGTGCTCCTGTTTGTGTGCATGGGGAGTGGAGGAGGCACGGCGTGAGGAAGAACGGTGGTTAGAGACGAGGGTGGGAGGGGTGGCTGGACTGTAAATTGCCTTGAACACCCTACTAGGGAGCAAACCACTAAAGAGTTCTGGGTAGGGGAATGGATAGGCTTGCACCCCGAAAAGATGATCAGCTGCAGAGTGAGTCATCCTTGAGAGGGTGGTAAGATTAAAGGGTGGGGTCCCTGGGTGGCGCAAACGGGTAAGTGCTGGACTACTAACTGAAAGCTTGGCGGTTCAAACCCACCCAGAGGCACCTAAGAAGTAAGGCCTGGGGATCTGCTTCTGAAAGGTCACAGCCTTGAAAACCCTGTGGAGCAGTTCTACTCTGTCGGAATGCATTCAATGCAACTAACAACAAGATTGAAAGTACAATCGTCCCTCAGTATCCGAGGGGGATTGGTTCCAGGACCCTCCGCAGATACCAAAATCCTCAGATGCTTGAGTTCCTTATATAACCTGTGCACATCCTCCTGTATACTTTAAATCATCTCTAGATTACTAATAATACCTAATACTATGTAAATGCTATGAAAATAGATGTTTCATCACAATTGAAGTCTTGCTCTGGAAGGTAGCCTTTCTCTTCTACGAGTTTCTGGAGGTCTTCTGAGAACGCTGATGCTGCCTGTGCATCAGCCGATGCTGATTCGCCCGTGATCTTGAAGTTCTTGAGGCTGTAGCGCTTTACAGAGCTAGCCAGCCATCTCTTACTAGGCTGAAGTGCCTTCCTCCCGCTCCTCAACCCATTCACACTTAGAAGGAGACTTGAGGCAAACAATGCTCAAACAATGAGTGCTGGGGAGAGACCGAGGTTCTGTGAAATGGAGGGAGGCTACAGCAGGGGA
Organism: Trichechus manatus latirostris; assembly: GCF_000243295.1. NCBI lineage: Eukaryota > Metazoa > Chordata > Mammalia > Sirenia > Trichechidae > Trichechus > Trichechus manatus. The sequence continues at coordinate 7,931,555 of NW_004444005.1, read as the reverse complement.
TGCCTGCATATCACTTCATTTGCGTGGATTCAGCGGGGTGCTCAGCACAGGCAAATTCTAGTTTTGCTCTTTAGAACTTTCTTTTTTTTCCAAATATTTTCCATCCACAGTTGGTTGAATCAGTGGATGTGGAACCCCCAGATGTGAAGGGCCAACTGTAGAGGACTGGAGTTTTCTTTGTGGGAAGATTAACTGCAAATTCAATTTCTTTAATAGCTACAGGGCTATTTGGATTTTCTATTTCTTCCTGTGTTCATTTTGATAATTCATGTCTTTCAGGGAAATAATTCATTTCATCCAGGGTGTTGAATTTTGGGGCATAAAGCTGCTCATATTTCCTCATTTTCCTTTTTAATGTTTGCAGGATTTTTAGTGATGTCCTATCTTCCATTGTTGATACTGATAATTTGTGGGGTTCTCCTGAGCAGTCTACCTGGAGATTTACCAACTTAATGCATCTTTTCAAAGATAGTTCTTTTGGTTTCCTTTATTTCTCTGTAAGTTGCCTATTTCTATCTCATTGATTTCTACTCTTATTGGTATCTTTGGTTTTCATTTGCTCTTCTTTTTCTAGCTTAAGGGGGAAGCTTAGATTATTGCTTTTTAAATCTCATTTCCTCACATAGTATTTTAAAGCTCTAAATTTCCCTTAAGCATTGACTTACCTGTATCTCAAAATGTTCATATATTGTGTTTTCCTTATCATTCAGATAAACATTTTCAGTTTCCTTTGTAATTTCTTCTTTAACTCATAGGCTGTTGAGAAACGTGCCAATTTCCAAATATTGAGATATATTACACTATGTTTTTGTTATAGATTTCAATTTAATTCTGTTGTGGCCAGAATTTAATTCTGTATGATTTCAAGCATTACAAAAGACATTAGGATAAAATTTTGTGAGAAAAGTGGAATGAAAATGCAGATTCCTGGGAAAACAAAGTAACAATATTATTTCCAAATCTTACAGGAAAGCATGTTCACTTTTACAATGGACAATGGTGAGCACCACAATTTTCAATAGAATATTTTTGATTCTATTGAAATAATTTAAAGGAGTGATGTAATAGTTTTATTTTAAAGTATTTCTACTATTAGTTGAAAATTAGATTATTTGCAACCATAAAACCTTAAGATGAAAATTTTAGATGTCAACTTGAAAGGCTGGTATAGATTTTTTTGAAGTTCTTCTGGGGAGATGTGTACAGAAAGTTTAAGACAATTGGGCTTAGGGGTGAATGAAAAGCCATCTGGAATTGGGGAGTTTTCTTTTTCTTTTAGGATGTGTGAGACTTGAGCCTGTTAAGAAGGAAGCCCGTGTGTGTCTATTCAATATAGCAAATTTTTTAGGCATGCTCAGGAAGGCTTCCAAGAAGCAACATTTAAGCAGAGCCCCAAAGCTGTCAGAATTAGCCAGGTGAGGAAGAGGTGGAAGACAGCTACAGGCGGAGCTAAGAGCATGTATAATTTGCAGGGGTGAAACTGGGAGAACATTCTGTTTGGGAGACCTGGTGGGGTTCTTTTAGCATTCTGGGCCAACAGGAAGGAGAGGCTAAAGATTTAGGAGAAAGAACAAGTGTGTAGCAGTGAGTACCTACGGGAGTGGAACAAAGGCACCCAACGCACAGTGGAGGGACCAGCCGCAGAGAGCAGAAGGGGCAGTTTCTGTGGGACAGGTGGGGCAGAGGATTAGGTGGATGCAGACACAGGAGGGTTTCACAGTGACAAAATGAGGGCATTCCTGTTTGAAGGTCCTGGCAAAGTAGAGGTGAGGGGAGAGGGTGAGGTCAGATGTTTGGGGAGAATGAAGGTTTTAAGTAGCCCCTGTGAAGTTCAACGGAGGTGCTGATGGTATGATGTACAGAAGTGCAGTGTGTGGAGTATGGAGGCATGATGTATGGAGGTTAGGTGTATGGAGGTGTGGTATGCGGACGTATGATGTATGGCGGTGAGGTGTACGGAGGTGTGTGCGAAGGTATGATGTACGGAGGTGAGGTGTCTGGAGGTGGTATGTGGAGGTGTGTTGTATGGAGGTATGATGTACGGAGGTGTGGTGTATGGAGGTATGATGTATGGAGGTTAGGTGTATGGGGGTGTGTTGTATGGAGGTATGATGTACGGAGGTGTGGTGTATGGAGGTTAGGTGTACGGAGGTGTGGTGGGACACTGTTATACACTCTCATGGGCCCATGTATCTCTCTGAGCACTCACAGTTGTAATTTCACATCTTTTTTGATAATTCAGTTAATGCATGTCCCCCTTAGTAAATGATGAGCTCCGTAGCAAGAGCATGTCTAGCTAGTCCCAGCACCTAGCATGGTGTCTGGAACTTAGTATTCACTGAATGGGTGTGTGCCACCCATGCAAACACAGCTGGGTGAAGGCATGACGGGGCTGTTGTGACCACTCCCGAGATTGCAAAAAAGCAAAAGCTGGGTCAGACTCATCCCTCCCCCATTACTTGCTGAATCAGTGGTCCTGACATATGAAACAGCACCTGCTGAGTCAGTGGTCCTGACACATGAAACCTGCAGCAGTGTGTGTATGACCCAGGGCTTGGCAGAAGGGGCCCAAGTCCTTGGAAGACTTCCTGGAGGAGGAGGGCCTTGTGGAGGGCATAAAGGAATAAATATGTAAAGGGACAGGAGACAGGTGCCGTCCCTGCACTTACATGACTGCTCATCCAGAAGGGACGAGGGCGGTCCAGTGAGCAGTGCCAGGTGAGGGTACCCTGCCCTGATGACCAGCCTGCAATCAGCATCTCTCGTCACCCACTCCTCCCTCCTGTGGCCCTTTATCACTGCCATATGCCTCTCCCTTCCTCACTACTCACCACGGCCAGGGCCCTGTGGCAACAAGGCACATGCACATCCACCATCTCAGGGACGTGCTCAGGACCCCACAAGGGGCCACACCATCACCTCCATTTCACAGACAGGGAAACTGAAGCCCACCATTCCTCTGCTGAGGTCCAAGGGCCTTTGCCTGCTGCCTCCTCCTGACCCGAAGGAGCAGGAACTGATAACTGGATAAATTAGTCCCTGCCATCACACTAACCAACCCCTCGGTCACACGCACATTTCAGCCAAGGTCTCTGAAGTGCCCCTTTCCTGCCCACAGTGACTACAGTAGGGAGACTTTCTGATCACCAACTGCTAATTGCATTGTTCAAATCTTCAATATCCTCGCTGATTTTTGCCTGCTTATTCTATCATTTACTAAGAAAGTAAACGTTTATTCAAATTTTTTGCCATCGTTATGAATTCGTCTATTTTCCTTGTAGATCTGTCAATTTTTGCTTAACACATTTTAATGATATGCTGCCATGAACACACATTTAGAATTGTTCCTGATGAACTGAACCTTTCATTATGCAGGAACTGCCCTCTCTGTACTTAGAAGTGCTTTTCACCTTAAACTTTACTTTGTCTGATACTAATATAGCAGCATCAACTTTTAAAATTTAGAGTTGTCATGATGTGTCTTTTCTGCCTTTTCAAACTTTTTATAACTTAGTATTTTACAAAGTATTATTTTTACTTCTTACCTAATAATGTGAAAACATCAGAACACTTTAACTTCGTTATCATTTTCTGCTTTTTGTGTTTTGGATAGCATGCATTTTATTTATACACATATTTTGTGTAGATTTTACTATAACTTTTGTATAGTCAAGACTTTTCCATCTGGGATAATTTTCCTTCTGCCTGAAGAACCTCCCTTCGAATGTCATTTTGTGCAGGTTTGCTGGTAACAAATTCTTTCATTTTTGTCTGAAAAATATTTTTCATCTTTATTTTTGAAGAAATTATTTTCTTTCAGCTGTTTAAAGATTATTCCATTGTCTTCTGGTTTCCACAATTTCCACTGCAAAGTCAGCAAATTTTCTTATTGTTGCTTCCTTGAGGGTAATGAGTGTTTTGTTTTGTTTTGGTTTTTTCCCCTTTCTTTCTTTCTAGATGTTTATAAGATTTTTGTCTTTGTCTTTGAGGATGTCTTGGGGTGGTTTTCTTTGTATTCTTCTTAGGGTTCACGGAGCTTCTTGGATGTGCAGGTCAATATCTTTTATTAGTTTTGGAAAATATTTGGCCACTGTAGCTTCAAATATTGCTTGTGTCCCATTTTCTCTCTCCTTTCCTTTTGGGATTCCAATTACACGTATGTTAGACCTTGTACTAGTTTTCTATTGCCGCTGTAACAGATGACCACAAAAGTAATGGCTTCAGAGAACACGGACTTATTATTTTATAGCTCTGTAGGTCAGAAGTCCGACACGAGTTTCACCAAACGAAGATCGCTGTGGCAGCAGGGCTGCATTCCTTTCTGGAGGCTCTAAGGAAGAACCTGTTTCCTTGTCTTTTTCAGTTTCTAGAGGTTGCCCACATTCCTTGGCTCATGGTTCCCTTCCTTCATCTTCAAAGCCAGTAACCATGAGCCAAATCTTCGTCTTCATCTCTCTGGTTCTCTGCAATTAGGAAAGGTTCTCTGCCATGGATTGAGTTGTGTACCCCCAAAATATCTGTCAGCTTGGCTGGGTCCCGATTCCCAGTGTTGTATGATTGTGGAATCTGATGCGATTTCCTTATGTGTTGTAAACTCTATCACTATGATGAGATTATATGTGATCTCCTTATGTGCTGTAAATTCTATCACTGTGATGAGGTTATACTGATGAGGTTGACAAGATTAGATAGCATCTTAATGCAATCTCTTTTGAGATATAAAAGAGAGAAACGAGCAGAGACACATGAGAACCTCATACCCCCAAGAAAGCAGTGCCGGGAGCACAGTGCATCCTTTGGACCTGAGGTTCCTGTGCAGAGAAGCTCCCAGACCAAAGGAAGATTGATGACACAGACCTTCCTCAAGAGCTGAGGGAGAAAGCTTTCCCCTGGAGCTGACACGCTGAATTTGGACTTGTAGCCTACTGGACTGTGAGAGAATAAACTTCTCTTTGCTAAATCCATCCACTTGTGGTATTTCTGTTAGAGCAGCACTAGATGACTGAGACTTTCTCCACTCTAAAGGACTCATGTGATTAAATGGGACCCACCTGGATAATCTAAGACACTCTCACCATCTCAATAGCCTGAACTTTAACTACATCTGCAAAGTCCTGTTTGCCATGTAAGGTAACACATTCACAGCTTCCAGGGATTAGGATGTGGGCTTTTCTTTTGGGGGGGGGCATTATTCTGCCTACCACAGACTTTTTCATAACCTAACTGAATCCATTGCCTCTGAGTCAATTCTGACTCATAGTGACCCTATAGAACAAGTAAAGCTGCCCTATAGAGTTTCCAAGACTGTAATCTTCATGGAAGCAGACTGCCACATCTTTCTCCCACAGAGTCGCTGGTGGGTTCAAAGCACTGACTTTTGGGTTAGCAGTCGACCACGTAACCACGGCTCTTCCTCTAGATCTTTTCATAGCACCCTACAATTCTCCTAACGCCCTTTTTTGTACTCTTTTGTCCATTTGTGCTTCATTCTGGATATTTTCTACTTGTCTGTCTTTCAGTTTGCAGATTCAGTCTTCCGCGCTAATCTGACATTAAATCTAATATATTTATTACTTCAGATACCGTGTTTTTCAGTTTTAGAGTTTTCATTTTTTTATAGATGCCAATTATCTGTTGAAATTCTCTACCTTTTCATCTATTTTATTTTCCTTTACTTTTGACTATATTAATCATAGATATTCCAAAGTCCTTGTTTATTAATTCTAATATCCAAATCATATTTGGGAGTATTTGTTTTTCCTCTTGGTTTTGCCATGTAGTCCTATATTTGATTGGCCTAATGTTGGACAGTATGAAAATCTGCAAGGGCTCCAGATGAGTCTCTTCCTTCAGAGAGGTTTCATCCTTCCCTCAACTAGGCAAGGGCAGGAGCTGATCACATTCATCCCATCAGGAATCATGCTGAGTCGAGGCTAGGCTGCAGCTCTAATTTACCTCTGGTTTACCCTTGGTCCTCCAGGGGTTTTCAACTGCGTTGTTTCAGAGACTCATCCCTTTGAGGAACCTTAAACTCTAATTTTTGTTTTAATTTCACATGATTGTGATGCTCAGTTTTTCTGAGGTTTTTAGTGTCCGGCTCAGCACAGACCCAAAATTTGACAAGTATTATGAATGGAAAACCAATTCTAAGTTTCAGCCCCGCCTCCCCGCCACCAAACCTCCACACAATTCTGTGTCCCAGCAATGGTCCACCACAGGTGCAGATGCCCCAGGGGTAAGAGTGACTGCAAGTCAGTGCAAATCTCCAAGATTCTCTCCTCTCTGGACTCTTAGTCCCTCAAACTTTCATTGCTGTAGCAGCCGTTGGTTGCTGTCCAACATATTATTTCTACTTTATAATACAACACACTTGGTGGGGGTGCTGGTCTGCGGTTGCCCACTCCATCCCCCTTGTATAGCTGTGTTTTAGCTGTGTCATGTCTAAGCATCGTGTAGCTTTGTTTGTTAAATCCAGCCTGTAAATCTGTCTTTTAAATAGAGCATTTAGTCCATTTAGACATAATGCAATTAGTTGTATTTGGATTCAAATCTACCCTCTTATGATTTGGTTTCTGTTTGTTCTTTCTTTCTCTCATTTTTTGCCTTCATTTTATTTTTTTTAAACTTGCAATCACTACAACCTTATTTTCAAATTTTCTAAAAGAACACACAAGCTTACGGTGTAGGAAAGATTGTTTTACCTTCTAGATGGAGAAAATATCTCCTTGGATCTTTCTGGTTTTGAGTTCAAATCTGCACTTCCTGTCTAATGATAAAATGCCAATATTTTAAACTGATAAAATCACCTATGTTATAGAACATCTGATTCAAAACAGCATTTATGACTTACAGTTATGCTTTCAGGAAAAAAACAAACTAACCTATCCTATATTCCAGGATGTACAATAATGTGCCAAGTCATAGTCATTGTACTCTTATATACCAAATTCAAAAATTTTAAAGATTTTATAAAACAGATTTTGGGGAATTTTATCCAGGAAGACTTTTATTAAAGTACAGGTGATTATAGTAAATAATCCCAGGAAAACCTTGGTAGTTGAGTTGCTTTTTAAAATTGTGCTTTAGGTGAAAGTTTACAGCTCATTAATTTCTCATTCAAAGATTTATGCACGTATTGTTTTGTGACACTGGTTGCAATCCCCACAATGTGACAGCACACTCCCCCTTTCCAACCCAGCTTCCCTGTGTCCATTCCTAGTTCCTGTCCCTTCCTGCCTTCTCATCCTGCTTTTGGACAGGAGCTGCCCATTTGGTCTCGTATATCTGACTGAACAAAGCAGCACATTTCTCAATGTATTATTTTTTGTTTTATAGTCCTCATGCATCTCTGAGGAGTGGGCTTCAGGACTGATTTCAGCTGGGTTAACAGAGCGTCCACGTGTCTTCATTTTAACTGACTGTTTTTATTATTCTTTCCCTCTGAAATAAAAAATACCTCCAAAGGAAAAAGCAACCCAAATACGAGGTTCACTTCCCTGGGCCTCTATTTCCAGATCCTGGCCCTATAATTCTTCACCATCTTGCTGGCTCCCTGGTACCTTCAAACAGCAGTTTTAAAATATTTTGTCCAGCTTTTCTAGTTGTCTTCAGGGAGGTTTGGACTGAATTATCTAGTCAACCATCACTGGATTTGGATGCCCCTTCTTGTTTCACATCTTTCTTTGAGAAAATCTTCATTAGTCTCTCATATCTTTGCTCCTGGACGTCCCAGAGTATCAGTATTCCTTTCTATCCATTCTGAATTGGTCTTGTCTCTATTTTGCATTTTAGTCTTGCTTTATCATTGTTGAACTATAATATCCTTAAAGGAAAGGATAATGTCTTACATCTTTGTCTTTTTTCAAGGTCTCGCACATACTACACAAAGTGTTTAACATGCTGTTTGTGTTTCTCAATCTCATTTTAAAATAATTGGTGCTTTATAACGCTCACCAAAATGTGTTGATTTTATTTGGCAAAGACATCATCCTTTCCTTGCAGTCCGTGGGTCTCTACACTTCCTGACCAGTGTCTTCCCTCACAACCCAAAATTCAATGTCTGGCTTGCAGCTGCTTGCTGTCGTAATTACTATAAAAAATAACTGATTTTGAGGCCATTCACTAAATGAGACCAAGCCGATCACCCACTGTTCCTAGGAGAAATGAAGACAAACTACCCTTTGTCAGAGAGCCAGGGAAGCATCTTGTAGGTGACTGGCTCAAAGTGACTCAGAGCTCTGTGGCTTACTCAGTGATAGTACAGTTTAACTCTGATCTTGTATGCATGAACTAAACCTGAGGAGGGGACCCAAAAATGAACACCCTAACTTTTAGCCTAGGAGACACTACAAAGATGTAAAGTGCATAGTGTAAGACTGTACTCTCTTTCTACATGATTCATAGACTACAAAAGCATTTTCCCTATATTTTGATAAAAATAACTCTCTCTCCCGAGGAAACTAACTAAAGTGCAGATAAAGCTTTCTGCACCAAGATGGTCACTGCAGTATTTATAATCATGAGAAAAAGAATATAAAATGTCTAACATGAAAGACATGATTAAGTCCATAATGGTACATTTTTGTGACGCAGACATTAAAATTCTATTTTATGAATGATTTTCAATAAATGGAAAAATCTTATGCTACAGGGTTACATGACAATGTAGGCTACATGTCTGTATTAGGCCCTCTTTTCTACAAACAGTCCCTCCCTGTTGTTGCTGCTGTTAGGTGCTGTTGCATCGGTTCTGACTCACAGCGACACCATGCGCCACAGAACAAAACACTGCCCTGTCCTGTGCCATCCTCACAATCGTTGCTATGTTTGAGCCTATTGTTGCAACCACTGTGGCAATCCATCTCACTGAAGGTATTCTTTTTTGCTGACCTTCTATCATACCATGCATGCTGTCCTTCTCCAGGGATTGGTTCCTCCTGATAACAGTCCGAAGTACGTGAGACGAAGTCTCGCCATCGTCACTTTCAAGTAGCATTCCGGCTGTACTTCTTCCAACACAGACTTGTTTGTTCTTCTGGAAGTCCACGGTATATTCAATATTCTCTGCCAACACCATAATTCAAATGAAGCAATTCTTCAGTTTTCCTTTATGCAGTTTTCGCTTGCATATGACGCGACTGAAAATATCAGGGCTTGGGTCAGGCACATCTTAGTCCTCAAAGTGACATCTTTGCGTTTCAACACTTAAAAGAGGTCTTTTGCAGCAGATTTTCCCAAAGCAGTATGTCATCTGAATTCTTGACTGTTGCTTCTATGGGTTTTGACTGCGGATCCAAATAAACCTAAGTCCTTGACAACTTCAATTATTTCTCTGTTTATCATGATGCTACTTATTGGTCCAGTTGTGAGGATTTTTGTTTTATGCTGAGGTGTAATCCATACTGAAGGCTGTGGTCTTTGATCTCCATCAGTAAGTGCTTCAGGTCCTCTTCGCTTTCAGCAAGCATGGTTGTGTCATCTGCATATCGCAGGTTATTAATGAGTCTTCCTCCAATCCCGATGCCCCGTTCTTCTTCATACAGTCCAGCTTCTTGAATTAGTTGCTCAGCATATAGATTAAGTATGGTGAAAGGATACAGCCCTGATGTGCACCTTTCCTGATTCTAAAGCAGACAGTATCCCCTTGTTCTGTCTGAATGACTGTATCTTGGTCTATGTACAGGTTCCACATAAGCACAATAAGTGTTCTGGAATTCCCATTTTTTCTTGTGTTATTCATAATTTATTATGATCCAGATAGTCAAATGCCTTTGCATGGTCAAAAACACAGGTAAACATCTTTCTGGTATTCTCTGTTTTCAGGGAAGATCTATCTGACATCAGCAATGATATCCTTTGTTCCATGTCCTCTTCTGAATCCTGCTTGAATTTCTGGCAGTTCCTTGTTGATGTACCGCTGCAACTGTTTTTGAAGTATCCTCAGGAAAATTTTACATGAATGTGACATTAAGGATATTGATCAATAATTTCCGCATTCTGTGAGATCACCCTTTTTTGGAATGAGCACAAATATGGCTCTCTTCTAATCAGCGTTGCATCCATTTGCTGAAACATCTCAACTGGTATTCCACCAATTCCTGAAGCCTTGTTTTTCGCCAATGCCTTCAGTGCAGCTTGGATTTCTTCACTCAACATCATTGGTTCTTGATTATATGCTACCTCCTGAAATGGCTGAATGCTGACCAATTCTTTTTGGTACAATGAGTCTGTGTATTCCTTCCATCTTCTTTTAATGCTTCCTGTGTTGTTCAGTATTTTGGGCACAGAATCCTTCACTACTGCAACTCGAGGCTTGAAATTTTTCTTCAGTTCTTTCAGCTTGAGAAATGCTGTGTTCCTCCCTTTTCATTTTCTAATTCTAGGTTTTTGCACATTTCATGATAATACTTTGTCTTCTCAAGCTGCCCTTTGAAATCTTCTGTCCAGCTCTTTTACTTCATCATTTCTTCCATTCGCTTTAGCTATTCTATGTTCAAGAGCAACTTTCAGAGTCTTCTCTGACATTCACTTTGGTCTTTTCTTTTTTTCCTGTCTTTTTAGTGACTTTTTGCTTTCTTCATGTTATGATGACCTTGATAACCAAAACTAAACCTGTTGCTGTCGATTCCGACTCATAGCCAAGGATAGAGCAGAACTGCCCCAGAGAGTTTCCAAGGAGTGCCTGGTGGATTCGAACTAACAACTTTTTGGCTGGCAGCAGTAGCTCTTAACCACTATGCCACCAGGGTGTCCCATGCCCTTGATGTCATCCCACAATCTGTCTGGTCTTCAGTCATTAGTGTTTGATGCATCATATCTATTTTTGAGATGGTCTCCAAATTGAGGTGGGATATATTTAAGGTTGTATTTTGGCTCTCGCTGACTTGTTTTTTCTTCAGCTTCAACTTGAACTTGCATAAGAGCAATTGATGATCTGATTCAGTTGGCCCCTGGCCTTGTTCTGACTGATGATACTGAGCTTTTCCACCGTCTCTTTCCACAGATGTAGTTGATCTGATTCCTGTTTTTTCCATCTGTGAGGTCCACGTTTATAGTTGCCATTTATGTTGCTGAAAAAAGGTATTTGCATTGAAGAAGTCGTTGGTCTTGCAAAATTCTATCATGCGATCTCCAGTGTCATCTCTACCACCAAGGACATATTTTCCAACTATAGAGCCTTCTTCCTTGTTCTCAACTTTTGCACTGGAATCACCAGTAATTATCAATGCCTCTTGATTGCATGTTCGATCAATTTCAGACCACAGAAGTTGGTAAAAATCTTCACTTTTCTCAAACTGGCATTAGTAGTTGGTGCATAAATTTGAATAAAAGTTGTATTAGCTGACCTTCCTTGTAGGTGTATGGATATTATCCTATCACTGACAGCACTGTACTTCAGGATAGATCTTAAAATGTTCTTTTTGACGATGAAGACAATGCCATTCCTCTTCGCCATTCCTGGCATAGTAGACCATACGATTATCTTGATTCAAAATGGACAAAACCAGTCCATTTCAGCTCACTAATGCCTAGGATATTGGTCTTTATGTGTTCTATTTTATTTTTGATGACTTCCAATTTTCCTAGATTCATACATTCCATGTTCCAATTATTAATGGATGTTTGCAGTTGTTTCTTTTCATTTTGAGTCATGCCACCTTAGCAAATGAAGGTTTCGAAAGCTTTACTCCGCCCACGTCATTAAGGTCAACTCTAATCTGAGGAAGCAGCTCTTCCCCAGTCATCTTCTGAGTGCCTTCCAACCTGAGGGGCTCATCTTCTGGCACTATATCAGACAATGTTCCCCTGCTACTCATAAGGTTTTCACTGGTCAGTTTTTTCAGAAGTGGACTGCCAGCTCTTTCTTCCTGGTCTGTCTTAGTCTGGAAGCTCCACTGAAACTTGCCCACCATGTGTGACCCTGCTGGTATTTGAAACACCAGTGGCATGCTGTTGTTGCTGTTAGGTGCTGCCCACTCACTTCTGACTCATTGCGACCCTATGAACAGAACGAAAACACTGTCCAGTCCTGCACCATCCTCAGAATCATTGCTATGCTTGAGCCCATTGTTGCAGCCACTATGTCAATCCACCTTGTCGAAGATCGTCCCTTTTTGCTGACCCTCACTTTACCAAGCATGATGTCCTTCTCCAGGGATTGGTCCCTCCTGATAACATGTCCAAAGTATGTGTGATGAAGTCTTGCCATCCTTGCTTCTAAGAAGCACTCTGGCTGTATGTCTACCAGAATGGATTCGTTCATTCTTTTGGCAGTCTGTGGTATATTCAATATTCTTCGCCAACAGCGTAATTCAAAGGCATCAATTCTTCTTTGGTCCTCCTTATTCTTTGCCCAGCTTTAGCATGCATATGAGGCAACTGAAAACACCATGACTTGGGTCAGGTGAACCTTAATCTTCAAGGCAACATCTTTGTTTTTTAACACTTTAAAGAGGTCTTTTGCAGCAGATTTGCTCAATGCAATGTGTTATTTGATTTCTTGACTGCTGCTTCCATGGGTGTTAATTGTGGATCCAAGTAAAATGAAATCCTTGACAACTTCAATCTTTTCTCTGTTTATCATGATGTTGCTTATTGGTCCAGTTGTAAGGATTTTTGTTTTCTTCATGTTGAGGTACAATCCATACTGAAAGCTGCAGTCTTTGATCTTCATCAGTAAGTGCTTCAAGCCCTCTTCACTTTCAGCAAGCAAGGATGTGTCATTTGCATGTAGCAGGTTGTTAATGAGTCTTCCTCCAATTCTGATGCCCCGTTCTTCTTCATATGGTCCAGCTTCTTGGATTATCTGCTCAGCATACAGATTGAGTAAGTATGGCGAAAGAATACAACCCTGCACACACCTTTCCTGATTCTAAAGCACGCAGTATCCCCTTGTTCTGTTCGAATGACTGCCTCTTGATCTATGTACACATTCCTCATGAGCACAATTAAGTGTTCTGGAATTTCCATTCTTTGCAATGTTATCCATAATTTGTTATGATCCACACAGTTGAATGCCTTTGCATAGTCAATAAAACACAGGTAAACATCTTT
>NW_004444005.1:7892443-7918402 GCF_000243295.1 Trichechus manatus latirostris | reverse complement strand
AATGCCTTTGCATAGTCAATAAAACACAGGTAAACATCTTTCTGGTATTCTGTACTTTCAGCCAGGATCCATCTGACATCAGCAATGATATCCCTCATTCCATGTCCTCTTCTGAATCCGGCTTGAATTTCTGGCAGTTCCCTGTCAACGTACTGCTGCAACTACTTTTGACTGATCTTCAGCAAAATTTCACTTGCATGTGATATTAATGATCCTGTTTGATAATTTCTGCATTTGGTTGGATCACCTTTCTTTGGAATAGGCATAAATAATCTCTTCCAATCAGCTGGCCAGTCAGTTGTCTTCCAATTTTCTTGGCATAGACAAGTGAGATTTCCAGCATTACATCAGTTTGTTGAAACATCTCAGTTGGTGTTCCGTCAATTCCTGGAGCCCCGTTTTTCGCCAGTGCCTTCAGTGCAGCTTTGACCATAAGTTCTTGATCATATACTACCTCCTAAAATGGCTGAACATTGACCAGTTCTTTTTGGTACAGAGTCTGTGTATTCCTTCCATCTTCTTCTAATGCCTCCTGCATTGTTCAGTATTTTGGGCATAGAATCCTTCACTACTGTAACTCGAGGCTTGAATTTTGTCTTCAGTTCTTTCAGCTTGAGAAATGCCGAGCATGTTCTTCCCTTTTCATTTTCTAACTCCAGGTTTTTGCACGTCATTATAATACTTTACTGTCTTCTCGAGCTGCCTTTTGAAATCTTCTGTTCAGTTCTTTTACTTCATCATTTCTTCCATTTGCTTTAGCTTCTCTATGTTCAAGAGCAACTTTCAGAGTTTCTTCTGACATCCATTTTGGTCTTTTCTTTCTTTCCTGTCTTTTTAATGACCTGTTGCTTTCTTTATGTATGATGTCCTTGATGTCATTCCATGACATATCTGGTCTTCAGTCATTAGTGTTCAACGCATCAAATCTATTCTTGAGATGGTCTCTAAATTCAGGTGGTACTTTGGTTCTCATAGACTTATTCTAATTTTCTTCAGTTTCAACTTGAACTTGCATCGAGCAATTGATGGCCTGTTCTGCAGTCAGCCTGTGGCCTTGTTCTGACTCATCATATTGAGCTTTTCCATCGACTCTTTACATAGATGTAGTTGATTTGATTCTGTGTATTCCATCTTGCAAGGTCCACTTGTACAGTCAATGTTTATGTTACTGAAAAAAGGTATCTGAGATGAAGCAGTCGTTGGGTCTTACAAAATTGTCACGTGATGTCCAGCATTGTTTCTATCACCAAGGCCATATTTTCCAACCACCAATCCTTCTTCATTCTCAACTTTTGCATTCCAATCACCAGTAATTAACTTGTATTTCCAATTACGTTTTTTTTTTTTTTTTTAAACATCTCCACTTTGATGTCTCCACCTCAAACTTAATTTTCCCAGAATTCTTGATTCTCTCTGCCCCAAAGAAAACACATGTAAGGACTCTGCTTCACACCAGTCTTTTCCACCTCAGAGAATGGTACGATCATTGACCCAGGTGTTCACCCAAACCCGAGGAGTTATTACTGTTACCTCATCTACCACTCTCAATGAGTCCATCAGCAAATCCTAATGATTCTACCCCTAACACACATCTCAAATTCTAATCTTTCTCTCCATTTCCACTGCCTCCATGCTTGTGTAAGTCATCATCATCATTTCTCTACTTTCATTCTTCTCGCAAGTCCAATCTCTATACAGCAGCACGGTCATTTAAAAATGTAAACGGGATCTTCTCACCCGTTTAAGACTGTTCAATAGCTTCCCAATGCACTTCAAGTAAAATTCAAATCCCTCCATGGCCTACAAAACCCTGCATGATCTGACCCCTGCTCACCCTTTTGACCTAGCTTCATGCCATTCTGTCCTGGTCACCTGGTTCTGGCCCCATTGGCTACCTTCTAGGTGTTGACTATGTGAAGGTTCTCCAGCTTCTGGGCCTCTGCACTTGTTGCTCCCTCAGCTTGAATCCTCTTCCGCGAGTTTGCTGCATGACTGGCTCCTTCTCAGCCTTCTCGCCTCAGCTCGGACGGGACCTCCTCAGAAAGGACACCCAGTTAACTGGTCACAGCATCATCCTCTTTATTTCCTTTGTGACACTTAGTACCATATGTGATGCTCTTGTTTTATGTATTCACCTGCTTGTTGATTTTCTGTCCTCATCATCACAACTAAGTTTCAGGAGCTCATGAGCCTGTCTGTCTTGTTCATGGCTGTATCCCCAGCCCAGTACACTATTTGAGGAGGGAACTGTTCTCCCCATACTGTGACAGCACACTCCTCCTTTTCACCTGATTTCCCATGTCCATTCAATCAGCTCCTAACCCTCTCTGCCTTCTCATCTCACCTCCAGACAGAAGCTGCCCATTTAGTGCCATGTATCTACTTGAGCTAAGCAGCACACTCTTCACGAGTATCATTTTATGTCCCACAGTCCAGTCTAATCCCTGTCTGAAGAGTTGGCCTTGGGAATTGTTTTAGTTCTGGGTTGACAGAGAGTGCGGGGGCCATGCTTTCAGGGTTTCCTCCAGTCTCAGCCAGACCATTAATTCTGGTCTTTTTACTAGAATTTGAGTTCTATACCCCACCTTTCTCCTGCTCCATCAAGGACTCTCCGTTGTGTTCCCTGTCAGGGCGGTCATTGGTGGTAGCCGGGCACCATCTAGTTCTTCTGGTCTCAGGCTGATGAACTCTTTGGTTTATGTGGCCCTTTCTGTCTCTTGGGCTAATACTTTCCTTGTGTCTTTGGTGTCCTTCATACTCCTTTACTCCAGGTGGTTGGAACCAAATGATGCCATCTCAGATGGCTGCTTGCTAGCTTTTAAGACCCCAGATGCCACTCACCCAAAGTAGGATGCAGAACATTTTCTTAATAAACTTTGTTATACCAATTGACCTAGATGTCCCCTGAAAGCATGGTCCCCAGACCCCCGCCCCTGCTACTCTGTCCCTCGAAGTGTTTGACTGTATTCAGGAAACTTCTTAGCTTTGGTTTAGTGAACTTAGATTTTTCTAATTGCAAAGCCTGTGCTCTTCCCATGGAGCTTTCCTTGCTCTAGATCCAGGGCCACAATATAGGCATTTCTGCTACATTTACTTTCCATGCTTCTGGGAAAAGAAGCCATGGTTTTTTCCTCACTCATTCCCTTCCAGTTATCTACTGCAATGAATTGTTATGTATTTATTGCCATGTGAGCTTGGGCATTAACCTGTTTGACTCCACTATGGCATCCACAAAATGGAACTGATAATAGAACTTAGTGTATAGTTGCTAGGAGGATTGAATGATTAGTATCTGCTAACTAAATACATTTATTGAGCACCTACCATTTAAGCCCAGCAGTGGAGTGACAGGAGAAGTAGGAGACAAGATACAGTTTCTGCTCTCAGAGTACGTGGGCTTCCATCAGACAGATCCACGATGAAGGTATTACGGGCTTAAAAATGGATGAAATATTAATGATAATAACTAAAAAATAGTGAATGTTTACCACGTTTCAGATACTGTCCTAAGCATTATATTCATTTATTCAAATGTATTTATTCATATATTCATTTATTTTTACTCTCATCCCTATGAAGTAGGTGGTATTATTAGCCCCATTTTAGTGGTGAAGAAATGGAGGCAAAGAGAGCTTACATAATCTGCCTAAAGTTACACAGGCAAGAGAGCAGGGACTGTAACCAAGGCATCTAGCTTCAAAGTTTAAGTCTTAACCACTATTCTTTACAAAGAAGTGGTAAAAATGACATTTGTGTGGTAAAACATGACCTAAGCTCTTGCTTAAATGATGTAAAATAAGCGTATGACAACTTTTGTGCGTTAAGTTTTTAAGTGAGAAAAAGCAACTATCAAAAACCTTCCAAAAGTCCATTTCTCATTGACATGTCTCTGGCTGTGATGAGGAAAATTCCAATGAATAAGTAATCTACACCCAGTACATTCATAGATACAACTTCGCTTAAAAGTCCACATATATGTAAATCGTAAATCAAGTTCATATTGTGAAACATCACCTAAGTAAGATTTGACCTAAGAAATCCAAATAAATACATGACAATGTGTAGGAAAGAAGAAAATGGATTTTGTAGCACACAAACACAACGAAAAAAAATTTCAATTCAGTTTTGAAAACCAGGCTTTTAATCAATTTTTCTATTTATATAGGCCACTGAAGCTGAAATTATCAGAACCTTGGACAGCACTGAGGGGGTGTTGTTTCGTTTTGTTTTTTTCCTTTTCTCCCCCACCCCCTCCCAAAAAGGACTGGTCTTATATCACATCTGAAATGTTAAGTTTCTCGCTCATCTTCTATGTATTTTAAAATTCTGCCTTAATTCTACTGCTTCACATGCAGAGCTTTTGGACCATGGAATTTATTAATTTAAATATTATCCTCTTCCTGCAAAGACTGGCATTTTTTGTTGTTCCAACATCTTTGTTTATTCATTCAAGGATAGAAATTAAAGAATGGAAAAAATTCATCTAAACAGCATTTAAATCCCAGGTGCTGCTCTGAGAGTATAATATGAACGCCTTCATAGATAGCTGTCATTAAGATATACAGCCATAAAATATTCAGTTTTGATTTAAAATTTACTGATTGGTTGCTAAAGTCACCTCAATCATTTCTTTATATCCCATTTTTGCAAAATGGATATATTATGTAGTTTCCAAAGCCCTGTGGTTCTGAAGTTACTGAATGAAAATGCATCTCAGTATTAGCTTTGAGAAACAAACACACACACACAAGATGTGTTAACACGGACACATATACAGTGCGGACAAATTCTAATAGCACAGAAGGGAAATTGGGAAAATAAATATTTTTGAAATTTATAGTTCTTAAGGTATTAACAAATGATTCTGCAAATCCTTGGACTCAGTATCGAGCATAAAAGCCTTTCCCCGCTATCTTTTTTAAAATGAAGCAGGCTAAGAAATGGAACTGCTTTGTCACTGCTCTTGAAAGCAGTAACACGGTCACAGACCTTGCTGTGACCATTCTGTCTCTTTACACGTTTTGTAAGTCTGGCCTGCTTTTTATTTTTTCTTAAATGACTGATTGGGGTGGTGATTTAATCCTCTATAGCATGTAAAACAAGGCTCTCAGAAGCTCGGAGTGCCCTGGTCGAGGACAGGGAAGCCGTTGTGTTCGAGAATTAATCTATCCAGGGGCCTCGAAAGGCAGCCACAATGCAGCCATCAGCATGTTTTCACTATGCAAGCCCCAGATTTTCTATTTAGAAAACACATAGCCATTACCCCATTCTGTACTCGCACAAGGCTCTCTTTTCTTTATTTGTGTTTGTTATTATATGGCTTATACTGCCATGTTTGTGTGATTCCACTGGTGTGCATACATCCATTGAGGGAGGAAAAAAAGAAGTGTCTATTGCAAACTTGTTAAAAGGAAAAAGGGACCCCCACTGTTTTTCCTCTGGCCAGGCTTCCATTCAGAGAATAGGATTTTAACTCATTGTGTCCCAGAGAGAATAACTTCTTTGTGCATTTTAAATTCTGCAATGGCTTCTTTACTGATGGAATGTCAGAGAGAAAATGTTATTCATAGATTACCACAATCCTACAGACTGAAACTCCTTCAAAGCTATACTGAGTACATTAGATAGTGTATGGGAAAACTTTCCTTTCGTTCTTAACACGTGTAAGCTGTCTTTACAAAGCAACTTAAGTCTGGCTATAAAATATTTCGGAGCACTTTACTGTGGGACAATTGGTATTTTTGTAAAATTTTTGGTTGAGTCCTTGTTTTTATTCTGCAGGGTGTAACGTGAACTGTGCAAAATCTCCAGTTAGTTTAGTAACATGGTTGTTCACGAAGATAATCTGAGAATTCACCACGTGGCCTCCCACTAGACATTCTTTGGTTTATACTGACCATCTAGTGGTTACAAAGCACATTTGTTCCAGCTCTACCTTTGACACGTGTATATCAATAGGTAGACAGACAGACAGATGTAGGTCAAATGAACGCCTGTTCCCCAAAACTGTTTTTGCAATTACAGTGAAGCCGTGGCTAAAACCGAGCAGCACCTTTCGGAGACTGGTGCTTCTTGACACTGGAGAAGACTGTGATGTACTCTGACACTGTGGTACCGCAGGAAGGTGGGGGAGATGCGGGCACTGACTGGGAACATGACGGACTGTAAGAAGCGTAACTGGAGGACCATTTGGAATGAGAAGAGTTAATGGCCCCCGCTTCCTCCCACCCGTCTCATTCCCTGCCACATTCCAGAGGAGCAGGCTCGATGACAACAGAGCAGAGTACCTAACATGAAGAGGTAGGGGTCTCTATTCTTCAGCATCTCTCAAATTAATTAACTGGAAATGAGTCTTGTCAATGTTTTGGAAAGGCAGAAGGGGTGAAAAGAGACTGCTAGAATTAATCACAGTGAGAAACTACTTCAACTGCCTGCCAGAGTTCAGAAAACCCAATGAGAAGAGGAAAATAAAAGCAGTGGGGCTGACTTGCCATCTGAAGGAACAAACAGAATTCAAGCAAACATCCAAGTCTCTGCCAAACAAGGGATGTGCCCTCAAAGAGAAGACTTTATTATTTGCTGCCACAGTAAGTACAATCTATTACTTAAACGCACATTGTATCCATGGGGACAAAGGCAAACCAGACAGTTACGTTTTCAAAGCAAAGGAATAGCAGAATATTTGCCTACTTACACATTTAAGCTTATACGCATTTAACTCTACTATCTAAAGGATTACATGTTCCTGGATTTGTACTTATAAATCTTCGAACAGTTGGAATTTCACAGACTGCAGAACATGGAAAATCCGTCAAACAGATTCCAAAAATTCAGATAGTTGAGTGGAGAGTTCATTCACTAGGAAGAAAAAAGAAACAAAATTGCAGATATAACAAGTCTATTTACAAGAATCATGGGGCAAAGAAAAAAACAGAACAGAGAACTTTGTCCATGACTAGAAATAACCAAGAGACCTGAAAACCCTCACTCCATATTATACAAGTTTTCCGGGTTTTCGTTTTGGGTTTCTTGTTGTGTTGAGCATTAGCTATCTTTTAAAGAAAATTTCACTCTTGTCAGGAGCTTACTTTCAGGTCATGTATAAATTTTACTCATGCTTTTTTATACTTCTCCCTCAGAATAAGTAAGTTTGAAATTTTAACTCTTTTAAGAAAATGGCAGCATAAAGCTCGAACAAAAAATTGTTTGCAATTATATTTAGGGCTTTCTTTGGTAAACCATTTTAGAAGCGAGGTGTCCCACCCATTTCGTGTATGGAACCCTGCCCCGCGGAAGGCAGTGGAGAGTGGGGAGCTCTCTGCAAACCACGAGGAAGGGGCGGTCACCTGAGGGTACTCACCGGCTGGGGCGCTTCACTAGTAGACTTCAGGATCAGCTTTTCACCCTGCTTTTCAACTTCAAAACCCATTTTTTTAAGTGCAGATGGGTCTGCCAGCCCCTGTTCCTCCATCTTTGCAATCAAATCTTGGTTTTGGCTATTGTCTTCTGTGAGGTTTCGGACTGTGTACACCACCCACTGAGTCAGAACTGCAGCCAGAGTGAAGGAACCGTCAACATACTTTGCCTGTCTCCTAACTTCACAGGGCACTTAGGCCAAATTCCTGGCGAAGGAGCAGGGGGGCACAGGAACACAAAAACCCAGCCGATTAACACCATTCTCTCGAGAATGTACTGAGTATGGATCCAAAGCAGGAAAAAACTGAAAAGCCATAGCGCACGCATGTGCACATGTATGCCCAGCACGAGTGTGTGAGGTCTGGTGACCCACACATAGAGGGCACTCACTCAGCATTTGATGAGTGAATGAGGAAGCAAAGGCTTAGAATAGTTACAGCTGAAGTCCACGAACATAAGGACACACATGCACGCACTCTTTTGTTGGATTACTATGTTACTGAGGCACCAGGGGAGGAGGAAGAGGAGCAGGGCAGAATCAGACAAAATGATGTCAGTTAGAGTAAGACAGGAAAATTGGCCCGCCTAACCTAAGCCCAGTTAGAAATGAGGATTGTTTCCTAGGAGTCAGCGTGGAATTTCTCCCATTCAGCGTTTTAACCATGAAGCTGGGAAGCCTCTGAAGGATTTGGTGTGCTTCTTTGAATACTTGTGCTCTCTAGAAACTATTTGATCCTAATGGCCTTGCTGTGCCTCGGGCCCTAATTTTAAACGTTCTGCAAGGTGTCCTTCAAATCAAGACAGAAAATAACTTATGAAGAACAAGATAGCGTCACTGATTATTTACACAGTTATTTTACTTAGTTAACAAGAGCCAGGTAAACCTCATGAAAGCATTAAATTACTCCTACCTACCTTTTCATAAGGGATTTGGTAAAAACGGCTGTAGGGCCAGGCTGTCAGTGGCTGGGCCCAGGGACACCTGAGAGACCGCTGAGGCTGGGCCCTGCCCAGGTGGGCCCAGCCCCCTGACCCAGAGAGGCAGTGCAAACCAAGGGTGGAATAAACACTTCTGCCAGAGAAAGGCCTCCCTGCCCACTATCAGATGGAAGGTATCAAGAAAAACGAGTCTTTCTTCCCTGCTAATTATGATGTTTCCACTCAGGCATTTCCAACACCAGAGTTTGGGTGTTTGCACATCCAAAAGGCATCAGGCCCTTCAGCTGAGGAGTGCCCGACTCTGCTCCGGCCTGGACTCCCCAGCACGGTGGTGAGGCTCGGCTCTGAGATCTTTCTAGCTCTCCCAACCTAAACTGGACGCCAAGAGAAAGCCTTCAAAGACCCTGGGGTTCTTTCTTGTACTGTTTGGGAAAGAAAATGAAGCAAATTCATCTCTCCATTTCTCTCCCTGCCGACTAAAGTTAGAGGACCGAGACGCAGGAGTATAGCAGTTTTATGTTTGAAATGCGCTTCCTGGGGTTTTAAAAGCCTGCTCCATCATAAGGGGTCCCTCTGACACACAAGCTAGTTCCCGGTCCAGACAAGCCCTCCCCGACTCCCCATGTGGAGGGGTCCCAGCACTGAACCCCACACTGTACAGGCAGGCACTCTGGGCCAGTTATTTCCGGGGCACTGGGCTAGACCCAGAGCCTGGCACAAAGAAGGACTAGCATATGTTTGTGGAGTGAATGACCAATTGGTCTTTGGAGGTTTATCACCAAAACCACCTGTAGGTATAAATGATTGACTTTTCCGGATGGAGAGAACAGGAATTGTTGGTGCCAAGCTGACGGTGACTCTATAATCACTCACTCATGCTGGATGGAGAGATGGTCTCATTCTGCGTTTGTCTGTTATTCTTTACTGATAAATTCTAGGTCCCTTTAAGGCTGCATTTCTTTTCTAGAGACAGAATCCATACACAGCCTCAAATGCATAAAACTGAATTTGAATTTTCCTCATCTTTGCCACACTCACTGAATCCCCGCTTTGTGCCGGCGGCGAGAATAAAAATAATGGGCCCTGGTGTCAAACACTTCCAACGTATGAGTGGATTTCTGAGCAAGGAACTATTTGCTGTGACTGATCTCCCATCCAGATGACATTATACAAACCCACTTCCTCACCTTCCATGGGATGAGGGGAGGCGGTGATCAGGAGGAGAGCTGGCTGAGAGTCAAACGCCTGGGGGTAAATTTAGGCACAAAAACTTGAGACTGGGGAATTTCAGTTCAGGTATATAACTTTCTAAATGGGAAGTGATAGCAGCAAAACACTTTTCTTCCTTCTAAAATGCCATGGTCATGCATTTATGGGTAATTAACAACAGGAAAATGGAAATCTCAAAAACGCACTTAGAAGGGCAACTGAAGACTGTAGGGGGGCCGGGAGTGGTCACAACCAGGGGCAAACCAGTCTCTGGAGGAAAGTGCCGTTGTCCCCCAGGGTCTCAGAGGATCCCACCGCCCGGACGGCACACTCCCCACCACCCAGCACACACCTCCAGCTCGCACACCTCCATACCAGGTGCCCATCACACTCCATGTTCCAGCAACACCAAATGCCAGCTCTGACCCCGTGCTGGTCCACGATTCCCTCCCCAGCACCTGCCCCTCCATGCTGAGCTGGAGCATAAGAATTCTCCAGGGCTCAGCTCAGGTGTACCCTCCTCTGGGAAGCCTCCCCGGACTGCGCTACCTACCCCTCTACACCAACCTGTCAGCTGCCCTGCCATGTTCCTACAGCTCTCATCACACCACACTTCTCTCAGGGTAGCTGTGGCCCAAAGCGGACGTTCAGTATGTGCTGACTGAAATGATGTCAGTCATGATTGTTTATATCTGTCTGCCCTAGAAAACTGTGACTCCTCCCTTATAAGCAGGACAGATGTCTCCATGAGCTCCATCCTCTGTCTCCAGTGCAGCGCAGGGCAGTCTACCGGATGAACAAACGGATGGACAGATCTCCCACTTGCCATGTGGGTGGGGCCTTGGGAACTGCAGGGACCCACACGGGCGTGTGCTTTTCCTTCTTGTCCTCAGCGTGGTTTCCTGACTCAGGGCTCTGCAAAGCAGAGAGATTAGATGAAAGCAAACTGATAGAAAGGCACCCAGGCGAGGAAGCTGGACTGCGTAAATACAAGGACCATGACAACGAAACACTGGGAGCATCCCACATGGGCAGGATGAAAGGACGGTGTGACCACGTTCTCTGCGGGGAGCAACTTGCCTCTCACATGCTGTGAAATACTGTCAGCACAGTATTTTAATAGCAATTCATCCTTCAAGGGCTTGGCAGCTAATTTCTGTAGGTAAATAACTCACATGACCCCCATTTTATAAGGAAGAGGGACCCAGACAGAGGTGGGCAACAGTTCAGGGCAGTCTGTCCACCCCAGGGACCTCACTCAGCAGTGGCCTGTGCATGGCCAAGGTGGCGGCCCGAAAGCTTGTCAGCGTTTAGGCATCCAACATCACAGACACACCATGACCATCGAGAATTACACAAGGAACGGATTCTTGGCATAGTCACCAAAGGGACAACCTGACAGAAGAGGCACTGCAGTCTAAAGAAGAAAACACCTTTTTGTCTTCTTTTCCCAAAGCTGATCTTCAAAGGGCAAAATGAGGTGTAAGTCGAGGGGAGGGGAAGGGTTGGGAAGAACTATGGTCACAAGACAACATCAGAGTCAACTCCTGCTCAGTACCCTGAACATTAGAAACAAGAAGAAAATTTAATCACTAATTGGCCCAATATTGTGTTTAGTGCTTCTATCTCCTAGTTCGTCGTGTAGTGCCTGGGGTCTTAAAAGCTTGCAAGTGGCCATCCAAGGTACAACAGCTGGTCTCTATTCACTTGGAGCTACAGAGGAAGAAGGAGGGTCAGGAATAGGAGGAGGAGATAGAATGTGTGGTTGATTGCCTCCATGAACAAACTGCCTCCTTTGTCATAAGACCGGAAGAATTGGATGGTACCTGGCTACCATTATTGATTATTTTGATCAAAGATTCTATAGAAGAATCCTGATCAAAAGGGAGAAAATGCAGAACAGAATTTCTAATTCTCATGGAATCCAGACTTTCTGGAGGCTAGACGAATGCCTGAAACTATTATATCCTGAGATAATCTTTAAACCTTAAACCAGAAATATTCCCTGAAGTCTTCTTTAAACAACAGTTTAGCTTCACTACTAAAGAATGTCTTGATCATTGTATTCTTTTAAGATCTATTTATATGGGATCAAATTGACAACAGCAACTTGAAACATTAGATAGGAAATTCAGGGAGCAGTGAGTTTATGTTAGTGGCGGAGGAACAACTCTGAAAACGAGGGTGAGACTGGCTGCACAACTTTAAGAATATAATCACGGTCACTGTACATTTAGAAATTGTTGAATTGGTGGACGTTCTGTTGTGTATATTCTCAACAACAAAAAGTAAATTATATAAAAAAAGAAAACTAAATGAATAACAAAATCCCCAACGCTTTTCACTTAAATGTACCTTTAACAACCTTACATGTTGTGAGATGAATTTTCACTCCTTCCCTTGGGAGGGCTTCTTTCAGGAAGTTAGAATCGCGTGGCTGCCATCCCCTCTCCTTAGGCTGGGGGTATGGGGCATCTGCCCCTCTCTACGGTCTGGGGTTTGTGTTGTCTACTTATACATTAAACACCACACGACGGCCCTCTAATTTGCCCCCGTTTCCAATGAGAACATCTCAGCACTGCTGTCTCGGGTTCAGACTTCATTTTTTATAGCTGTTCCTTTCACGCAATTTGAGTTGCAAAGAAAACCATCTTCAAACCTGGCTCCGAGGCACTGTCCCTCACAGCTTCCCACCCCTGGGGTCATGAATATGGATGAGTTCCCTTGTTAGCGCTGCGAGAGGCCAAGACCTCGGATGGTGGGCAGGGACCTCGGCGGCCCTGAGTGTCACAGGGAGATTAAACCAAGTCCCAGCTAATACTCACATTGCCTTCTTGTTCCTTCTCTAAAGAGACAGAAAGAAAGAAAGAGTGGGGGAGAAAATTAAACATCTTCTAAAGTCTAATCCTACCAACACTTGAAGTGCTTCATTGTGTGCTTAGCTTTAGAAAGGGAGCTTCTAACGTTTCCATAGTGACTACAAATAGAAGGTGTGAGCCTGTTTGTTGCAAAACTGCCCAGCAGCCCTCGCTCAGCACCAGAGGGAGGATCCCACAGGGCCAGCGCTCTCCACAGCAGCGTTCCGGCATCTGACCCAGGCCCCCAAGACCACAGAGGCTTTAATGAGCACCCCGAGGGGTGCCGGGAAGGGGAAAGTAAGGCTGTGAACACTCATGCTGAGGCTGCAATGTGTTGGGATTCCGACCTAGGTGCAAGTCTGAACCCTGAACCTTGTACAAGTTAGGTGACCAGATATTAGTAGGCAGAACAATGTTAGCTGGGAAATGACACCACACGGAAAAGACACTTCATGACAAGGTCATTACTGGTGAGCAGATTTATGGGCCAAACTCACCTTTAGGGTAAAGTCAGATGAGGTAAAACTCTAAAGCTGGAATTCACTGATGAGAAAGATTCCATCTAACTAAGGCAATACTCTTTTAGTTATTAAAATCAATGGGGTTTAAAGTCCTGTAGGTTACTGGAATGTAGGGGACCTTGTTCTGCCCACTGCCCTCCCCGCTGTCTAGAAGACTGCCAAGGACGGGTGTCAGCAAATTATGGCTGTTTCTGGATGGCTGAAAGTGAAAAATGGTTTTTAGATTTTTAAATGGTTGAAAAAAAATACTATTTAGTGATATGTGAAAATTATTTGAAATTCAAATTTCAGTGTTCATAATAAAGTTTTACTGGAACACAGCTACACGCCTTCCTTTACATACTGTCTACGGCTGCCTTCATGATACAAGGGCAGAGCTGAGAAGTTGAGGCAGAGGCTGTATGGGCGGCAAGACTAAAACACTTACGATGTGGCTCTTTACAGAAGAGGTTTGCCAGCCTCTAGCCTAAAACATGGAAGGCACTCAATTTGCTGAACGAAAGAATAAATAAAACTTAAAAAAGTACTGGCATTGAAAGCACTTATATTATTTAAAACAATTTAAATACGTTAAGAATGTTTTGTACTAGCTTTTCAGGACATATACACATATATACATGTATATACATATGGCACAGTGGTTAAAGTGATCCGCTGCTAACCGAAAGGCTGGTGGTTCAAAACCACCAGTGGCTCCATGGGAGAAAGATGTGGCAGTCTACTTCTGTAGAGATTTACAGCCTTGGAAACCCTATGGGGTCGCTACGAGTCGGAATCAACTCGATGGCAATGGGTTTGATTTATATTTAACTTTCTTGTTTCCAGGACATATTTTTAAACATTAATTTTAGAGATCAAAGCCTGTGAAGGCGGGGGATCTATGTGCTGTGCACCTTCCCGAACCATAAGACTTAGCAGGGTGCAGAGTGTGCATCAAACACCTTTACACGGCTGGCCTATGAGGCGGATGCTCAACACTAGGCAAGCCGAATTCAGTAGGCTTTGACAAAGCCATGTAATTATCTTCCATGGGTTATGACAAGGTTTTCCCCAAAAGAAGTATGCTTATTAAATACCTCTGCTGTATCTCAACTATTATCTTAGGAATTTTTTCAGAGTACAAAATAGTTCAGTTTAAAACTTGTTCTGAAAATTCTTTCCATTGCTGAAAACCAAAACACCTGTAAATACACCAGTTACCGGCGGCCAAGGAGGAAGAGCGCCGAGTGGGCCCGACAGATTCCGCTCCCTGCTCTAACACCCTGCCTCGCTCCTGCCACCTGCCGTCAGAGGACTCAGGCTGCGTCAGGTGACCTGTCCCCTGGTGGGCCCAGCTCTTTGGCCCGGTCTCCCAGGAGCCCTACCACCAGATGGCCGCCATGTCCCTCCGTCCTGCTCTCTAAGTATTTGCTTTCCGAGAAAAGAAAAAGGCACTTCCAACCCACAGGCCCAGGACCCCCGGTTTCGCGGACGCGTATGCCTCTGTGGAGGAAGGGATTTGTCAGAGCAGCGGCTGTCTGAGCAGAGAGCAGGGAAGGAGAAAGCGCTCAGACTGGAAGGTTCTCTGGCAGCTAAGACAGCACCGCTGTGGGCGGCAGAGGGTGGTAACCTACGAATCACTCACGAATGAGAGGGGCTGGGAGGGACGACATGGAGACCCTGGTGGGGGAAACCAAGCGCCACAAGGTTTGCCTGCACAGGTTAACTTGCTTTCATTTTCATTTCGCTTCTGCCTTTGTCAGTTAGAAATACCTCTTGCTCTCAGCTCTCATTTAAGTCACGGAGTTCAACTCCCTGCTCTTCTCGTTCAGAAAATCGCAGTGGTAGTCTTCCCTGTGCACGTGCTACAGAGGGTCTCCCTGCGTGGAGCCAGCGCATGCTCAGTAACACCACAAACCACCCATCTGGGCTCCCTTTTCCTCCTCCAAATTGCTGGGCTATCTGGTATCCAGTTTCCTGCCGCTGCGTTTTGTATCTTAATATGAGGGAACATCTGTGGTTCACTGCTGCCGTGCAGGGCTGAGCGCGTTGCCTTGGGTCCTGTAGTACGTTCTGTCTTCACAGCACTGAACACAAGCTGGAGTCATGCGCGTGTCTACCCTCTGATTTATCAGGTAATGGCTAATCGCTGGTACTGAAAGCGGTCAAAGGAAAACACTAAGACAAGAGGGTGGGGAACAAGTACTCGCCAGATCTGTAAGTCACAGGTCACCATCTGAAGACTACAATCTCACACTTGTGTATAATATGTGCTCCAAGGATGAGGAAAGAGTTTCCATCTTCACTGAGGCCACTGTTGTAAAAGCCGAGGCTGCCTTCCTGGCTTCCGCGTCCCAGGGAAACAGAAGGGTAAAGAAGTGGTGCCAAGGCCCCACAGAACCCACTGCTGAGTTCTGTCAGCTACAGCAATCCTATCTCTGGGCATCACCCACATCAGGACTCTCTCAACGACCTCGCCACGAAGGCCACACTCACTGTCCCTGCTACACAGTTTACTTTCCATAAACTGACCTTTTCCAGGGAGAGAGGAGGTGTGACGCCTGAGACATCTTTCCGTCTTACACAACGTCCATTTCCTCAGCACGCCCCATGGGTGAGGCCGCGGGGCCGGCCCGTCAGTGCTGCTGTAACCACCCGCCCTTGGCCCGACCCTGGCTGGCTAACCCTTTCCAAGTCCCAGATGTGGAAAGCACAGCATCTAAGATTAGCAGAGCGTAACTGCGGCTCGGGGCAGCTGTCAGCTCTGCAGTGAAGTAATGGGAAGAGGATCTCTTCCTGCCCTGCCCAGATGGAGTCATCGCAAGGACTTCCCACTCCAAAAGGCTCTGCGGCCCCGCAATGGCTGCGCTCGCAGGTACCTCACATCCACGGGGTGTTTTGGTGGTAAAGAAGCCCGAAGCACTGAAACTAATTTTGTCCATGACATATTCTGGAACCACTTTACTGACCACTTGAAAGCAAGTGTGGCACACAGCAGTCACAGTCTGGCATCGATGTCACACAACAGGTTTCAGGATCAGAAACAACCAAGACCACTTCTGACTCAAACCACAGCAAAGGGCTTTGGGGCCATGGAGTCGTTCCATCTGTATCTGGGGCGGCAGGGTAACTGAGCACACAGCAGACTCTGCTCCAAGGTCACGGCGGAGGCTCCTGGAGAACCGCCTAGTACATGTTTAGAACACCCTTAGCAGAGCGCCTGCAGGTAGCCGAGGCTCACCAATGGTGGCACCAGCAACTCCTAGAGCCTACCCTAGGGCCCCCCCCCCGGGCCCTCCTCTCCGCGCCCAGACGCCATCATGGCCCCCGGGGTCCTCCTCTCCGCGCCCGGACTCCATCACGGCCCCCGGGGTCCTCCTCTCCGCGCCCGGACTCCATCACGGCCCCCCGGGTCCCTCCTCTCTGTACCTGGACTCCATCACAGCCTCCCGGGTCCCTCCCCTCCGCACCCGGACTCCATCACCACTTCTTACTCTGCTCTCATGTCACTCCTCCAGCTCCTTCTAGGGAAAGCACACTCACCTGCAGGCTGGACTCCTACTCATTCATCTTTGTGTCTCCTGGCACATATACGAGTGGGCACGCTTTAAACATGTGCTGGGTGAGTGTCACCTTGGTGCCTGGCTTCAGCCTCCTTAAAGGTGGGGTGCCACTGGATCTGGGCTACAAGTATCACGTTACTAAATAAATGTGTGCGAAGACACCGCACATGCACTACACGATGTTGGCCCTCATGTTGGGGGTGGATGGGGACATTCTGGAGACAGTCACCTCCT
This sequence comes from Trichechus manatus latirostris, assembly GCF_000243295.1. NCBI lineage: Eukaryota > Metazoa > Chordata > Mammalia > Sirenia > Trichechidae > Trichechus > Trichechus manatus. The sequence continues at coordinate 7,901,683 of NW_004444005.1, read as the reverse complement.
AAAGAAAGCTTACTGCCCCAGTGCTTCCATCCAAACCCAAGGCTCACTGCTGGAAGTGTACTGGCTGAGGGCCATTGCCAAGATGGTGGGAGGAGAAGCTGCAGGGACCTCTCAGGTCACTGGAGCCCAATGACATAGGAAGTTCTAAGTGGAGGCCGCTGGAAGCACAGCAGAAACACTTAGGTAGCTCACTCAGGACCCCATCTGCTAGGCAAGAGGATGTTTATGAAGTATCTGTACTCTTTGGGATACAGAAATTAATCAAATAACGAGCTAGCTCAAATGAATTTCCGCCCGCAGAGTACACCGCTACCATCAATGGAGGCAAAGCTTCGTAAAAGGAATGCGTCTCTCAGGCACGCCAAAACTAAAACTTAGATTGTCAGTTTTTCTGCAGAAAATAATAGCAACAGTAGCCAGGGTCTGGACACAGCATCTGGCCAGCACCCGCCCTCTGCGCCGCCCGCCTCCTGCTTGAGCACTCTCTGGTTCTCTGGTGAGGGCCGTCAGCCGAGAGCCCAGAGCAGGAGGGGCAGGGCAGGGCAGGTCCTCCTCCTGGGGCTCTGACGGCTACCAGCCAATAAACGTATGGCAGACCTGATGACAGTGGAAAGAGGGCCCCGTTTTCTTCAAAGAGATCCTGAGCAATAAAATAAGCCTGCAGATACCAGTTAGAGTGACAATCTCTGGAACTAGCTAATGAACTAACAGTTCAAAATGGAATTCAAACTTAAAGTGGAAAAAGTAAGTAATCCTTTCTAAATTACAGAAGATTAGTGTTGGTCTAGCACTAATGACATCTCAACATTAATAAAGTATAGCCAAGGGTCAAAAACAGTGCTAAGACAAGAGGGATTAAATGAACACAAGCAGTGTGGCACTTTGGGCGGGCTGTGGAATAAACAAGTCACAGCAGATACTGAAGTCAGGCCGCTTTCTCATACTGCCTGCTCTTGTCTGTGTGCCTGTTATCACTGTCCTGGCCGGGTGGTCACCAGTCACCTGGGGCTGGTCTGCTCTCTGGGTGCCCACGGCCACGCTGCTTGCCTCTTCACCCTTCTCCCTCGCACCCCTCGCCACCCCACCCAGACAGCTCCTAAAAGTCAGCAGGTAGTCAGGACTGGGGGTGGCCCACGTGCTGGAACAGGCCCAGATGCACAGGTGTGCGCCCTCACCTCTCCTGTGCTGCAGACTGAACAAGACGGTGGCAGTTCCATTCTCTGACATCTGCTTCTACTCCTATTCGTGATTGCTGACTCGGGGGCTGCGCACACTCTTGTCTCTTTCTTTCAACATGGAGACCTGTAACTCCAGCTTAACCTCATCAAGGCAGAGGCTCTGCTTTACCCATTTTCAGCCAGGACAACCTTCAGTGGAAACGTATAACATGCAAATAACTCCAACATTAATTGAAAATAAAGACCATTAATAACACCAGGCTACTTAAAAGCCAAGTTGATCGGGGTGGTGACATTAAGTTCCAAAACTCTTTCTTGACACGTTTCTGAAGTACTGAGTATTTCACTTTGCGGGGGGGAGGGGGAATCTTATTCAATTACAGAAATTTAATACTTTAACATTTTTTCCTCTTCTCTAGAAACAATATGCTTCTTGCCACTTAAGCTGGAATTTTAGTTACAGCAAGGGATTTAGATATAAACAAAAACTTAAACCGTGAATCACACATCCACGTGTCTCTCAAGACTTTAATCAAACCCACTTATCCGGCAGATCGTAAGGTGCTATGCTTGGTGCTGGGGACGCAGCACCTGGCGGGACGGCCAGGGCCTGCCCTCAGGGAGTTACAGTCTAGCGGGAGGTGGCACTGAAGCAATGAACAAACCTGACCGGATGGTACGCTCAAGAGCGACTGCAGGGCTGTGTTAGGCACGGAAGGCCTGGGAAGGCCTCTCTGAGGAGGTAACGTAGGAGCCGAGACCCTAGTGACAGAAAGAAACCAGTCATCTGAAGAGCTGAGAGAGGCAGCAGCAGGCAGAGAGCAGATATGCCAAAGCCTCGAGCAACACAAGAAACTAGGAGGAAAACCTGCATGGCTGGAGAAGAACGAGGGAAAGAGAGTCCTAGGGAATGAGGCAGAGGCAGGTTGAGTCCAGATCTCTAGGGCGTACTGAGGGGTTTGTATTTAATTCCAATACAGTGAGAACCCGAAGTAGAGACATCCAGATGCTCTCTCGGTAGCCGTGTGGAAGGTAGTTTGGAGGGAGGCGAGAGTGGAAAGGGGACCAACCAGGAGTCCCAATGTTGAGAGTAAGACCTGGGTAATTCCTACAACCTCACTTAGAAACATGAACAGCTTCCATGTAAGGGTCACATAAGATGTTTGTCATGTGCTGGCATGCCACCTGTCACATAACACACCCCGGGTGCCTGAGCCCCATGGCCCCAGCTCCAGCTTGGAGCCCTGGGCGGGCTGAGGGCTCAGGCTCCTCCAGCCCCAGCTCCGCTCCGGACCCAGCAGCCTGCGGCCTCACTGCTCTTGGCCTCAGTCTCCTCATCCGTATGACGAGTGGAGACAAACGCCCTCTGACTATGTCAAAGGATGGTACAGCCCAGAGGTCAAGCTCCTGGTCCCTGGAGGCAGAAGTCCAGGCTCAGACTGCCATTCCTGCTGCCCATCAGCACATGGCTGAGGCCAGTTACCAAATGTTTCTTGCCTCAATTTCCTTTTCTACAAAATGAGGATAATAAAAGTATCTCTTTCATAGAGTGGCCATGAAGATAAATACGATCACAATGCCTGCCATGAAAGGGGGGCTCAATATGTGTTAGCTATTGTTATCAATTATGAGTCATTTATCCCTTAGTCAACAAAGCTGGACTAAAGATTTTGGGTATCAGAGAGAAAGCCAGACCACACCACCTCTGTTGACAGATAAAAACTCCCTGCTTAGCAATTCAGTTATCAACTCATTTGTTCTCTAGCACGCCCCTAGAGATACGTGAACTGTATAACGTCTCTTATAAGTCACTGTTTCCCAACCAGAATCTGATGCCACGGGCAGATTCCATTAGCTATGACACAATGTCTTAGAGTTTCCTCATTCGCCCTTTGCCAATTTCTAACTATGGGATGGAAAGTGAAGGTAATCACCACGGGGGAAGGAGGAGGAGGAAGAGTAGGTGGTGTGTGTACATATTCACTGGTTTATTCGGTAAGTGTCCAGCACGTGAAGGATCGCGTGCTAGCCGCCTGGCCTGATGTCCCAGTGAACAAGATAAACATGCTTCTGATCTCCCTGAGGCATTCACTTGAAAGGAATAAACACATAATTACAAACTGGTATAACAGTTAAGACGTTCAATTACAGGATAAGATGAAACAATAAGAGGGGGCCTTACTGGCGCTGGAATCATAGAAGACTCCCCTTGAATAAACAGCATTTAAAGCCAGATGTGAAGGCCGAAAAAGCATTAGCCCAGTGTGGCTGCAGGGGAGAATCCCGCTCAGATGAACAGTGCGTGCAAGTCATGGAGGGGAGCGTGGTGCACTGGTGGGAGAGGAGGATGAGTGGGCCATGTGCTTCAAGGGAAAATAGGAAGGACCTGGCAAGGCCATGAAGAGTGCGGGAAGGGGCGGGAGAAGATGAGCTCCATCCAGGCTGACGCTGCTTGCATGCTCCGTGCCAGGTACTGCACAGAAAGAGGTAAAGCATGTGTTTACCCTCAGGGAGCTCACAATACAGTGCAGGCTGGGCACAGGAGGTGCTTCCTGAGGTAAGGCCCTGCTGTGTTCATCTGGGTAACCTTAACGCCTGTCTCCAAGCCTGGCACAAGCGTCTGCCCTGTAGACTGAGGGCTCCATGACAGCAGAGACAGCGTCTCTTTTTGGTCACCTGTGTTCCCAGCAGCTAGGACAGCACCTATCATAGCAAGTACTCACTAAATACATGCTGATGGACGAATGACATCAGCGAACTAACCCAGCAACAAAGAAGAAAGATGATATAGGAAAGGTATGCAAGGCAGGCTTAACACTCGGAATCTACCCCACCAGATATCCAGATTACAAAGTCACAGGAATGCAGATAAAGCAGTATCAGCATAGGGACAGAGACAGAGAGCGACATACTGAAAAGAGAACAGAAAGCCAGAAGCAGAATCCTACCTGTAAGGACAATGATTTATGACAAGGGCAGTCCTGCAGAGGCGTGGGCAAGAGGTCTCTTCCATCCTGGGAAAACCGCATAACCACAGGGGGAAATAAAGAAACTGCACCTCTGCTGTACACCATAAATAAGAGATCACTTCCGGTAGATTATACAGCTAAATGGGAAAGGCAGAACTACACAGCTTTTAGATGAAAATATAGGAGATTATTTTTTACGACCCCAGGGTCATCAACAAGGCACCGAAAGCACTACCCACAGAGGGAAAGACCGATCAGTCTGCCAACATCACAGTTGACGACTCTTAATTCATCGAAACTCCACAGGACAGACTTCGGAGCGGAGGTCAGCTCTGGGGACGGGTGCTGACGGAGAAGGGGCATGAGGAGCCTTCTAGGGCAACGGACAGGTTCTACGTCTTTATCTGGGTGATAGTTACACGGCTGTACACACAGTTGAGACATACCCTTAAAATTTTTGCACTTTATGCCTCAATGAATAATAATAATAATAAAAGATACCACAAAGAAAGTAAAAATCCAGCCACAGGCAGAAGACTCTTTCAACACATGTAACTGAACAAAGAACTTGTATCTTGACTATAGAAAGAATTTCTATGAATCAACTAATTTAAAAAAGATTAAAAAATTCAACAAAAATAGAGGCAAAAAACTTGAACGGATTCTTCATGAAACAGGAAATCCAAATGGTCAAGAAACATAGAAATGTACGTAACAATTAGAGAAATTAAAATCACAGTGACATATTTGCTCATGAGAAGGGAAAAAATTAAAAAGTCTGACAACAACTGTTGGCAAGAATATAAAGCAAAGGGAACTCTCATACTGCTGATGGGAATGTAAGTCGGTACAACCACTTCTGACCACAGCTTAGCATTATTTTAGGAGCCCTGGTGGTACAGTGGTTAAGCGCTGGGCTGTTAACCAAAAGGCCAGCTGTTTGAACCCACCAGCCGCTCCTCGAAGAAAGATGTGCAGCCTGCTCTGTCCTACAGAGTCACTGTGAGTTGGAATTAACTCAACAGCAATGGGCTTAGCATTATCTAGAAAAAGGTTGAAGCTGTACCTGCCCTAAGACCCAGAAATTCTACTTCTAGGAAAAAACCTCATGCACATGTGTGCCGGGACCCACGAACAGTACAAAAATGTTCATAGCAGTACCAGTGTCTACCACTCATTGTGACCCTATAGGACAGAGGAGAATTGCCCCATAGGGTTTCCAAGGAGCGGCTGGTGAATTCGAACTGCTGACCTTTTAGTTAGCAGCTGAACACTTAACCACTGTACCACCAGGGCTCTGGCAGAATGAACACACAATGTTAAATTTTTGTTTTTTCAATTGTCCTTCAGGTGAAGGCTTACAGAACAAATAGTTCCTCATGGAACAGTAGTACACATGTCGTTTTATGACATTGGTTAACAACCCCACAACCTGTCAACCCTCTAACTTCTCAACCTTTTTTTTTGTTGTTGAAAATATACATAGCCAAAGATACACCATTTCAAAAATTTCTACATGCACAGTTCAGTGACATTGACTACGCTCTTCCAATTGTGCTGTTATTCTCACTTAAGATGAAGGCTTACAGAACAAAATAGTTTCTCATTTAACAGTTACTACAAATGTTGCCCTATGACAATGGTTAGCAATCTCACACTACATCAACAATATCCTTACTCAACCTTGGGTTCCCTATCACCAGCTTCCTTGTCCCCTTCTGCCTTCCGGCCCTTGTCACTGGACTCCTGTACCTCGTTAGTCTCATTTGGTTTTACGGGGCTGTCCAGTCCCAGGGTGAACGGTGAACCTCGGAGATAACTTCACCACTGAGCTAAAAGGGAGTCTGGGGGCCATACTCTCGGGGTTTCTCCAGTCTCCTTTAGGCCAGTAAATCTGGTCTTTTTTTTTGTGAGTTAGAATTATGCTCTACATCCTTCTCCAGCTCTGTCCAGAACCCTCTGTTGTGATCCTGGTCAGAGCAGTCAGTGGTGGTAGCCGGGCACCATCTAGCTGTACTGGACTCAGTCTGGTGGAGGCCTTGGTAGCTGTGGACAATTAGTCCTCCGGACTAATCTTTTCCTTGTATCCTGTTCTCTTCATTCTCCCTTGCTCGCGAAGGGATGAGACCAGTGGAGTATCTTAGATGGCCGCTCACAGGCTTTTAAGACCCCAGACACTACTCACCAAGGTAGAATGTAGAGCATCGTCTTTATAAGCTGTGTCGTGCCAACTGAGCTAGATGTTCCCCGAGACCATGGTCCCCACAGCCCTCCACCCAGCAATTCAGTCCCTCAAGGAGTTTGGATGTGTCTATGGGGCTTCCATGACCTTTCCTTGTACAAGTTGTGCTAGTTTCCCCTGTATTGTGTACTGTCTCACCCTTCACCCAAGATACCACTTCCAATGTTAAATTTTCTTACAATGGATTACTATAGACTACATGCATCGATTTGGATGAATTTCACAATCATGATTTAGAATGACAGAAGGCAAAATAATACAAACTATGATACTATTTATATGAATTTCAAAAATGCCCAACCCGAAGTACACTGTTTAAGTGCATGGACAGGAACTAATGCTACAGAAAAGCAAGGACGTGCCAGCCCCCAAGACCAGGCTATGCATTTTGATGGGGATGGGCTGAGAGGAAGGGAGCCTGGTAAGGTTTTACTTTTTGACCTGGGTGCTGGTTAACTGGATGCTTGCTTTATAAGTATTTGTAAACTATATGTATTTATTGTTTTCACTTTTTTGTTCTGCATGCTATATTTCAAAATAAATATAATTTTTAAAATTAGGATGACTGAACTGAGACTTGAAGTTTGAGGCAGATTGCCAAATGAAGTTCACAGGTTCTACCAATTAGATACCCATGGCCGTCGGGTCAATTCTGGCTCCATAGTGACCCTACAGGACAGAGTAGAACTGCCCCATAGGGTTTCCAAGGAGCGGCTGGTAGACTCAAACTGTTGACTTTTTGGTTAGCAGCCAAGCTCTGAACCACTGTGCTGCAAGGGCTCCAAAAGTAGGCCACATACCAAAAATGAAGGCAAGACTTAAGCAAGAATCACCAAACTCACGGGAAAAATCTCAACTGCAGGCTTGGGTCTGTAGAATGCAGCCCCCTTCCGGTTTTGCTTTTCCCAGGCTGCTGTTCACCAAAGAGGCTTTTTCACAGCATGTGGCCTGCCCACCCCTACCCCCCAAACAAGGAGCCCTGACAGCACAATGGTTAAGTATTTGGCTGTTACTGCTAACCAGAAGGTCGGCGGTTCAAACCCACCAGCTGCTCTGTGGGAGAAAAGACCTGGCAACCTGCTCCAGTAAAAATTACAACCTAGGAAACCCTAAGGGGCAGTCCTACTCTGTCCTGTAAGGGTCGCTGAGTTGGAACTGATTTGACGGCACGTAACCACCACTACCACACCCCAAACAGCCTTTCCCGGCAGCACACAGCACACTGCCCAGCTGGAGATGGGGCCAGCTGGGTCCTGACTGCATCTGGGCTCGGAGCCTGGCTCCACGGCCACTGCCACGGGTCAGGAGAGCGTGGTATGCCTCAGAGGAGGCTTTCAGCCCCATGAATGGTAAGGGTTTGAAAGGGGCATATGTCTCAAAGTTTGCTTTATTGTTATGTTTTCTGTATTTTTAACCGTCATCAAAGCAATGGGATGTCTGAGGACTTACAAAACCACTAGGATAAGAAAGCCCAAAGCAATCAGAGGTTTCCCTTCCCTCTGGGTACCCAGTCTTATCCTTAGGAAGCAGTCAACTCCAGGTGGAAAGCCGGCCTCTGTGCTTCTTTCTAGCTCTTTAGAGTCAAAGCCGTGTACCCGCAAGATCCAGAGGCGGGCCATGTGCTGGTAGAGTCCCTCAGGCTGGGCTTGCTCCATCCATCCCTGGGCACTCGTTCTCGTAAGCGTGCTGATGCATCTTCTTCCCCAGCTGGGCTGTGGCAGGGGCTTCGCCTTTCCTCCTGCAGCAGCCGCACGGCTCTGCACGGCTCTGCACAGCTCCGCACGGGTGCCTGTCATTTACTGGACTTGGTGGGTGCCGCTCACTGAGTGCCACCGGAGCTCTTCCTTGCAGAACAGATACACGCCCAGCACACGTTCTTTTTTCCACTGTTGGTCCTAGTAAGTGGTGCAGAGACTACAATGCTTCCTGCTAAGAACCATGACCTCTGAACAAAACAGCCAAGGAGTGCCCACCGAACAGGGTGGACATGGCTGCGGCACACCAATATTTTGACTAGACCCTTCTCTGTCACAGCTAAATTTGACTAAGGTCGCTTTAGGCAAAAATGCTGACATTAGTCAGGGCTACCTGGAAAATGTTTCTCTGGGCCAAAATCCGGCTACCCACTCTCTCAAGTGTCTTCCAAAATACTTATTTCTGTGGGGTAATGGTATTTAAGTAGGGCAATAAAAAAAAGTTATTTATTAACTTCCTACACATATCCAAAAATCACTGCTCTTTTTAATAAATAACACCAAAGCAAAAAGAAAAACTGGCAAATAATTAACTTTGGCAGTAATTACACATTTAAATAATAACAATAGCATTTACGGAGCCCTTCCTACGTGGGCGGTCACATTTTCTTCCATCCTAAATATGGCTAGCTCTTTTGAAAGCAGAATTTCAGTGAAAGCAAAACTGGGCTCTTTGAGGACTGCTTTGACGATGGGGCTGCTGACGTGACTTAGTCAAATCCGACGAGTATGTGGGGGCTGCCGCTGGGTGATGCTGTCTGGGGCCAGAGGTGAGATGTCAGCCTGAAGCAATAAAAGGATTTCCTTGTGGCTGGTGAGCTCTGTGCGGAATGCAGGTTCAAAGGAGCCTGCAAAGCCCCATGCACAGCCACGGCCGCTGGGATCTGGGTGCAGCCCCCTGAGAGGCAGAGTTGGGAGGAGCTGCTCTGCGTGTGGATTTGAGACTGTCTGAGGCTCATGGCTTTATCGTCTAACCGTACCCATCAGATACGAGGCTTCTGAAACACACGATCAAGAAGGGACAAGCTCTCTATCCTCTAGGTTATGTGGCACCAGAGACACAGCCAAGAATGAGCAAGCTCTCTATCCTCTTGGTT
>NW_004444005.1:7818500-7890443 GCF_000243295.1 Trichechus manatus latirostris | reverse complement strand
TCTTGGTTATGTGGCACCAGAGACACGGCCAAGAACGAGCAAGTTCTCTATCCTCTTGGTTATGTGGGACCAGAGAGAACTCGGGAGGTGTGTCTGAGAAAATGATTTCGTAAAACAAACATCTTGCATAGTTTCTTGCAGTTTCAAAATTAAAAATATTTTCTGAGGGTAGTAAACTTACAACTGTTATGAAAGCCTATTATGGTGAAATCATTTAGGCATGGACTTCTGTTCTCCCAGTGACACTCTGTATCCCCAGTGAATACAGGTAAGCCTTTCTCCGGAGTGAAGGGAAGCTAGCGATACAGCACAGCAAAGCCCTGGGACCAGTGTGCTCCTCAGACCAGCCAAGTGAATCTGCCACAAGGAGCCGATCAAAGCTGGTCCTTCTAGGAATAGGAATGACAATAAATGTGTGCAGAAGGTTTTATTTCTACTTTCAGGTGACTTTTACATGGTGGCCCTTAGAACGTTAATAGTAGCCACTAGGTAACCACTGGGAAGTAAAATGAAGAAAATACTGTGCTGTCATCTCAAAGCAAGGCTGCTCGAGGGCCAGCTGGGAAATGGAGGCAGCAGCTCCCATCACCACCTGCACGTTACTTCCTGCGTGAAGACAGATGGTCATGCCCTGGTCACTGCCCTGGGCTGAGTGACAGCGAGGCCAAGTGGCCACCTACAGCCCCAAAGGGGACCACCCACATCGGCACTGCTGGCCTCGCCTCGGGCAACACTCGTTTTCTGACTTCAGTGAGGATAAACCTGAAGCAATCCCGCCCGTGGTACAAGTCAACGAGACGGAGCAGAACCCGCTGCATGCGGACTTCCAAAAGGAGGGGACTCAGTGGAGGACAGGCATGTGTGCAGCACCACGGATGCCACCAGAGAGAAACGCCAAGTGGCGCACCAGTCTTTAGAGAATGCTCATACAGTGCAAAACCTGTACAGTGGAACAACGCTTCTAAGCGTTAGCCTCTGTGATTTTAACGATGGAAGACAATGAGGGGCGCCAAGCTGAAAGCTAAGTAGACAAAAACTGGAAACATTTCATTTTAAAATACTTTGACTATCTGCCAAAACACCTGAACAAGGAAGCGCAGCACTTTTGTTAAGGACCCATTTATTCCACTATGTCCGACTGCTCCAACTCTCTGCTTCCCGCCCTGGGGAACCAGTTGCTAGGAGACCACAGAGCCATCTAAAACAGGTCTTCTCCACACTCTCGCTCTGAATGGGCCTATTTAGATGAAAACTGCCTGCATCTGTGTACTTGGGGTGGGGGTGGGGGCTTGGTGGCGGCCTGCTGCATTCTTAGCGGCCTGGGAGTGGCGCCAATGCATCTGCCAATCCTTCAGCCCCAAGACTCCAGGCCCTCAAATGATGACTGAGTGTTTATCAGCTGTAGGTACTGGGGACACAGAAGTAAATCAGAGTCCTTCCCTCAAGAGGAGGAAAGAAGAGTTCCAAGCATAAAGCTTTTCTAGCCATTTACTGTACCGGATATTCCGATGGACAGTGAGATGAAGAGCGGAAACGCACTCATCTGTGAACACAGACAAGCACTCCCCTGGTGCGGAACGCTGTTGGTATCTTTTACAAACCACTCTGAGCCCCGCCAGTTCCCTGATCCTGAGTTTAAGATGCTGCCTGAATGGCCTCCCTCTGGCAGCCACAGTAGATTCTCTGCTAGGAAAGTACGGGCCGGGCTTCCATTTATTCCAAAATTCCGACACTCCCCAACATGTGGCACTATGGTCCAGAATTCTCAAACGGGAGCACTAAGATGCATGAGAGAACAGTGAAGGCTCCGTGGAGTCCTACGGTACAGAGGCTGCTTAATACAAAGTTTCCAGCCTTGTTTTTTCATTTTCTTTAGAACCCTTCTCTCATATTAAAAAACAAACAAACAAACAAAAAAAAAAAACCAAACCCATTGCTGTCCAGTCGATTTTGATGCATAGTGACTCCACAGGACAGAGTAGAGCAGCCCCATAGGGTTTCCAAGGAGCAGCTGGTGGATTCGAACTGCTGACCTTTTGGTTAGCAGCCGAGCGCTTAACCACTGTGTCACCAGGGCTCCTTCTCTCATATAATAGCTACCAATATATTACAGAAGAAATGTTGTTTGGAATGAATTTTGGTAACACTCCCCTAGGTCCATGGGGTCCGAAGTGGGGTATGCACCCAGGGTGCAGAGCAAGACGGCACAGATCCCGACTGGGATGAACTTCTCCGGAGGGAAGGAGTTACATACCTAGATGTCTCCATGTGATGAGTTCATGGAGAGGGAGGGCAACACAACTGGGCTACCAAACCCCCAAACTGAGGCACACAACTCAACGAAGGGGGATCACAGAGGAATTCCAAGAGGAAGACAGACAGACATGACTGACATCTTAAAGGATGAACGAGTGGGAAATAGGGGCGTGGTCTTTCCCAACAAGGCTCCGGGCTCAATGCTCAGGGGTCTGAAAAGTGTCCTTTACGTCTTAATCACTATCTCAGGTCATATCCGAGCAACACATTCTATTGAGTGGTTACTATGTGCTAGATGCTCATTAGGATTAACTCAAGACTTGGCATCCAACACAGCCACAGATCCACCTGTCCCCCAAGGAAGTACAGTGGGGAGAAACACTGCAAGGAAGTGGATAGAGCACCCCCGGAACACCCACACACTTGGATGAGGACAGTGGGATGGACACCAGCCCAGGCCTGGGCTCAGCAGACCTGGGTTTGCATCCTGGCCCTGCTGCTCATAAGCTTGGAGAACTTGGACCAGCATTTCAACTCTCTGAGCTTTTCTTTCTTATTCTTAAAATGGACATAATTCTCGGACATGTTACCAGGAGGGACCAGTCCCTGGAGAAGCATGTCATGCTTGGTAAAGCAGAGGGTCAGTAAAAAAGAGAAAGACCCTCAATGAGATGGACTGACAACAGTGGCTGCAACAATGGGCTCAAGCACAGCAACATCTGGGAGGATACTGCAGGACCAGGCAGTGTTTCGTTCTGAAGTGAATAGGGTCACTATGAGCCAGAACTGACTCAATGGCACCAAACAAGAAGAAGAAGAAGGCTGTTAAGAAAATATCCAAGATAATGTATGTAAAGGGTATAGCACAGGACTTGGCATGCAGAAAGCACTGAATACATTATTTTAAAATGGATTTCAAAGTGAAGTGTAACAGGTGCACATATCTGAAAGGGACGTCCTGAAGAATTTTTTTTGACCCTACCATGGAACCCCACCCCAGAAGGCTCCTCCCTATTCCCACCTTCCAACTCCAGGGTAACCACTATTCTGACTTCTATCAGCATAGGTTAATCATGCCTGTTCTTCAACAGCATGTAGATGAATCACAGTATACACTCTTTTTGAGTCTGGCTTCCTCTCCTCGACATCATTTTAGTGAGAGTCATCCACGCGGTCAGACACAGCAGGAGTTCACTCTTCCTTCTTGCAGTACAGTACTCTACGGTATGAATGAACCACAGTTTATTTACCTAGTCCACTACTGATGAACCCCCAGGTTGTGTCCAGTCTGGGGCGGTGACAAATAACGCTGCTGTGAGCACGTGTGTACGTGTCTGCTGGTGGACCTGTGTACCCCTCTCTCACAGGCACACACCCAGGAGGAACAGGCTGGTGCGGGTTTAGAGTTAGTAGACACTGCTAACACATTTTCCAAAGGAATTATTCCTATTTACATCCCCAATAACAAGATATGAAATCTCCTCCTCGTCATCACTTGGTATTGTCAATCCTTCTATCAGCCATTCTGGTGGGTATCTAGCGGCTCCTTGTTGCGGGTTAAATTTGCATTTCCCTAATGACTAACGTGAGTGGGCCCTTTCTGGTCCTTACTGGCCATTTGGATTTCCTCTTATGTGAGATGCCTTGCAGGTTTTGTCCACCAAAAAAATGAAATCCTTATTTTTCCTTGTTGCTTTGCAGGAGTCATTCATATTTTATGGATGAGTCCTTTGTCAGATATATATAATGCAAATATCTTCTCAAAATCTTTCTTTTATAGTATTTTTTGGCTAGGCTTTTTGTGTCTTGATTAAGAAAACCTTCTCCTACCTCAAGATAATAACGACATGCTCCTATGACTTCTTCTAGAAGTTCTTTTATCTTTCACACTGAGGTCTAGGATTCATCTTGAATTAATGTCTGCTAGTGGGAGATAGGGGTCATGGTTCCTTTTTCTCCCATTATGGATATTCACTTGGACCAGTGCCATTCAAGAAGAGAGCACCCTTTTCCCCCTGCCCTGCAGTGGTGTCTCTGCTGTGTGTGTGTGGATCTGTTTCTGGGCTCTCCATTCTGTTTTGTGATATTATATTTAAGTTTTACCGCCAGCTCACAGTATAACCATAAATAAAAATTTACCTTTCTCTTAGGGATTAACAGCTATAACAGGATATTTGTACAAAAAACAACCTGAGAAAATATATACAGGGCACCTTATAAACATGACATTTCACATTCGCCATAATCCTGTGGGTGAAGATCTCACTTTATAGATGAAGAAGCTAAAACTCATAGAGGTGAAGTGAGTTGCTCAGAAGAAGTGACAGAACTGGAATCTGGGTCTCTCTGGCCCCACAGCAGATCTCTTGCCACTATACCACACTTCCTCAACATAGAATTACTGCAAAAAATAGTTTGGTTATTACTCCTACGAACTGTTGTACTTCTGTACGCAAGTAAGCTTTCTTTTCTTTTAAGCGAGGCCTTTAGATACATACAAAGAAAAGAAGAGAGAGAAAGAAAGAAAAAAGAAAGGGGGGAAAGCAGAAAAAGAAAAAAACACCCTGTTTAGACTCTCATTCTATCCCTTCCCACCCCCCAATAAAAACAGTATGGAAAAAAAACCACATCAAGGATAACCAATCAAAACATAGATCAAAAAAGAATGAAAGAAAAACATTTCAAATAAAGTTCAGCTGTTTCTATTTGGAAACAACAACAAAAAAATCCCACTTGCCACAATAAACTGACAAATAAGAAATTGACTCTGTGGTAGTGAAGCTGGAATTTTCCGATGGCATCTGCTACTATGTCATTACTGTGGGTGCTCCAGAAGTAAGCGGGGTGAGTGAACAGCTGGGCACAGGCTGGGCTTGTGTCCGAGAGCAGCAACAGCCCAGGGCAGGCCTTCAGAGTGAAGGTCCCCTCTGAGATGTTGCCTTTCCCCTGGAACTGGAAATCCCTGTTGGTCTCCAAGAAATGGAATAGTAACCTCCCAGCCTCGTCCCTTTGAGAGGTGAGTTTTCAGCTCCAGTGTGCTCAGATATGCCAGTCTAAAGCTCCTAACCCCTAGCAGTGCCCCGGAAAGTGGAAGTCTCTCACACAGTCCTCACCACAGACTGCCATCCCCACCCCATGCAGGGTATGTTTATGTACAAGCATATGACCAATGTATCCAGAGTGATCAGAGAATGGAAGGCTTTTTATTAACTAATATTTAACATCAGCACTGATTCCTAGTTTAAGCATATCCAAAATATCTACTGCTTTGTTAATACAAAATACTGAAATTAAATTTCAATAAAATTTTGGATGGTGTTAATTACTAGAAGACAGAAGAATGGGTTACGCCAACAAATTGGAAATAATCTAAAATAATATCTGAAATAATCTGAAACAATATCCGTGCCATACAAAGCTTACCCAATTCACTCAATTCACAAAATAATCAAAGAGCTCATGGGTTCTCTTGCGATTAGAACCCCACCCAAATAAACACACACACACGTACACACTTCACCAAGCTGCTGTCTGCTCATTTATTTGATCATTCCTTTATTCTTCCATCTATCCATTTATTAGGCGTCTATTATGTACCAGACAGAAGCATATTATATTGAGGTGAATAACAGAAAAATGTCCCTGTCCTCATGGAACTTAGTCTGCAGGGTAATTAGACATACAAGCAACCAGTATGGAATGAGAATTAGAAGCTGTGACAAGCTGAAGGAGCAGAACAGGTTCTGGAGAGGGACTGCCAGGGGAGAAACAGTCACAGGGGAAGAGACATCTGAAGTTGGACACGAGGACAACTTAGCCAGGGGAAGAGTAATTCAAGTAAAAGATCAGCACAGATGACTGCTCTGAGGGAGAAATTAGATGTATCTGAGAAACAAGAAAGAAAGTATGCCTGGGGAATGCTGAACAAGGGGGGGAACAGCAGTAGGCAAAAATGCAGCCATAGGCAGAGGAAAGATCATACGGGACGTTTTAGGACATGGTGAAAACTTTGGATCTATTCTAATGGATGGTCTTGAAAGTTTTGTAAACAGGGGTGTGTTGTGTAAGAAGGCGGGGGGTGGGGAGCCCAGACAGAGAAGGATGATCCTATTTAAATGACAACAATTTTGGTTTCAAAAGGTCACAGTGAATGGATGGGAAATCAAACGTCACCCAGACAGGGCAAGAGCAGAAACGGCATGATGGTTCAGGAAGCTACAGCTGAAGTGTGGACCAGAGCGGGTGCAGTCTGGACTGGAACGGTGACACTGGGGGCAGGGGAAAGATGGGGTTTGGGGTATATTCTGGAAGTAGAATCAACAGACTTGGTGACATTTCTGATGCGGAAGAATGAAAAAGAAAAAGCACCACAAATAACTCCCTGGTTCTTGACCTGAGGAACTAGGAGAACGGGACATATTCTCCCATTTATTGAGAAAGACGGGAGTTTTGAGGAAAGTCATGTTAACTTGACTTTGGACATGTTAAGTTTCAAATGTTAGTAAGGCATCCAAGCAAAATGTCAGTAAGGGTGTTGGGCATACAAGTCTGAGATTCAGACAAGGTTTGCCCCAAAGATGTAAGTTTGGGAGCCACAGGTGAACAAATGCTATTTGATGCCATGGGAAGATCAGAATACAGCTCTGCTGCACCACCTCCCCTGCTACCGGCCTGGGCCCAGGAACCATCCTCTGTTGCTGAATGACTGCAGTAGCCTCCCTGCAGCTCTTCCCGTCTTTCACGGGCCCAGAAGAGTATCTGGGATGTTATATATGTTCAATAAACATCGAAAGAATAAAGGAATAAACGATAAATTTGCTTGGTGAGAAAATACAGAATGAGAGGGGAGCTCCCAGGTTCTAGAACACCCAGGAGCCCTGCAACATTTAAAAGTTAGATTCAAACACTTAAAACAGACTTATACAGGACACAACTGGAGTGTGGAGTGGGATTTATTATCCACTATATGTGTGGCGTAGAAGAGGAAGCAACAAAAAAGATGAAGGAAGAATGGGAAAGACATGAAGAAAACCGAGAAGGTTCCATCATGAAAGCCAAGAAAAAAGCAGTATGTTAAGGGGGAAGTGATTATTAATTCTGTTGAATGCCACTGAGCTTTAGTAAGAAGAAAACTGAAAACTATTCATTGATTTAGGTAATACAGTGTTGTTAGGTGCCGTCAAGTCAGTTCCAACTCATAGCGATCCTATGTACAACAGAACAAAACACTGCCCAGTCTTGCGCCATCCTCACAATCACTGTTACGCTTGAGCCCATTGTTGCAGCCATTGTGTTAATCCATCTTGTAAAGGGTCTTCCTCTTTTTTTGCTGACCTTTTACCTCATCAAGCATGATGTCCTTTTCTAGGCACTGCTCCCTCCTGATAACATGTCAAAAGTATGTGAGATGAAGTCCTGCCATTCTTGCTTCCAAGGAGCACTCTGGCTGTACTTCTTCCAAGACAGACTTGTTAGCTCTTCTGGTACTCCGTGGTGTACTGAATATTCTTTGTCAACACCGTAATACAAAGGCATCAATTCTTTGGTCTTCCTTATGCATTGTCTGGTTTCCCACGTATATGGAGGGACTGAAA
Organism: Trichechus manatus latirostris; assembly: GCF_000243295.1. Lineage (NCBI taxonomy): Eukaryota > Metazoa > Chordata > Mammalia > Sirenia > Trichechidae > Trichechus > Trichechus manatus. The sequence goes on along the minus strand of NW_004444005.1, from coordinate 7,882,593 downwards.
ATACCATGGCTTGGGTCAGGCGCACCTTAGTCCTCAAAGTGACATCTTTGCTTTTAACACTTTGAAGAGTCTTTTGCAGCAGATATGCCCAATGCAATACATCATCTGATTTCTTGACTGCTGCTTCCATGGGTGTTGATTGTGGATCCAAGTAAAATCAAATCCTTGACAACTTCAATCTTTTCTGTTTATCATGATGTTGCTAACTGGTCCAGTTGTGAGGATTTTTCTTTATGCTGAGGTGTAATCCATACTGAAGGCTGCACTCCTTAATCTTCAAAAGTAAGTGCTTCAAGTTCTTTTCCCTTTCAGCAAGCAACGTTGTGTCATCTGCATATCGAGGGCTAGTCTTCCACCAATTCTGATGCCATTGTTCTTCTTAATATAGTCTACCTTCTCAGATTATTTGCTCAGCGTACAAACTGAGTAAGTATGGTGAAAGGATACAACCCCGACACACAGCTTTCTTGATTTTAAACCACGCAGCATCCCCTTGTTCTCTCTGAATGACTGCCTCTTGGGTCTGCCTCTTGGTCTACGTACAGGTTCTACATGAGCACAATTAAGTGTTCTGGAATTTCCATTCTTCAGAACGTTGTATCTATAATCTGTTATGATCCAAACAGTCAAATGCCTTTGCATAGTCAATAAAACACAGGTAAGCATCTTTCTGGTATTCTCTGCTTTCAGCTAAGATCCATTTGATATCACCAATGATATCCCTTGTTCCACATCCTCTTCTGAATCTAGCTTGAATTTCTGGCAGTTCCTTGTCGATGTACTGCTGCCACCGCTTTTGAATTATCTTCAGGACAATTTTACTTGCATGTGATATTAATGATGTTGTTATTGTTGTTGTTAGGTGCCGTTGAGTAGGTTCCGACTCATAGCGACCCTATGTACAACAGAAGGAAACACTGCCCGGTCCTTCGCCATCCTCACAATCGATATCAATGATGTTGTCAATAATTTCCGCATTCTGTTGGATCACCTTTCTTTGGAATGGGCACCTATATATGAATCTCCTCCAGTCAGCTGGCCAGGTAGGCGTCTTCTAAATTTCTTGGCATAGATGAGTGAGCGCTTCCAGTGTTGTATCCATTTGCTGAAACATCTCAATTGGTATTCATCAATTCTGAAGCCCTGTTTTTCGCCAGAGCCTTCACTGCAGCTTGGCCTTCTTGAGAATATATTACCTCCTGAAATGTTTGAACATCGACCAATTATTTTTGATACAGTAACTGTGTATATCTTCCATCTTCTCTGGATGCTTCCTGGGTCATTCAATATTTTGCCTATAGAATCATTCAAAATAGCAATTTGAGGCTTGAATTTTTTCTTCAGTTCTTTCAGCTTTAGAATTGCTGAGCGTGTTCTTCCCTTTGGTTTTCTAACTCCAGGTCTTTTGCACATTTCATTACAATACTTTACTTTGTCTTCTCAAGCTGCCCTTTGAAATCTTCTGTTCAGATCTTTAACTTCATCATTTCTTCCATTCGCTTTAGCTACTCTATGTTCAAGGGCAAGTTTCAGAGTCTCTTCTGACATCCATTTTGGTCTTTTCTTTCGTGTCCTTTTAATGACCTTTTGCTTTCTTCATGTACGATGTCCTTGATGCCATTCCACAACTCGTTTGGTCTTCTGCCATTAGTGTTCAACGCATCAAATCTATTCTTTAGACAGTCTCCAAATTCAGGAGGGATATACTCAAGGTTGTATTTTGACTCGTGGGCTTGTTTTAATTTTATACAACTTAAAATTGCATTATGAGCAACTGATGGTCTGTTCTGCAGTCAGCCCCTGGCCCTGTTCTGACTGCTGATATTGAGCTATTCTATCATCTCTTTCTAAAGATGCAGTCGATTTCTGTGTTTTCCATCAGGTAAGGTCCATGTGTACAGTCACTATGTTGTTGATAAAAGGTAATTGGAATGAATAAGTCGTTGGTCTTGTAAAATTCTATCGTGGGATCTCCAGCATTGTTTCTATCACTAAGGCCATATTTTCCAGCTATAGATCCTTCTTCCTTGTTTTCCACTTTCACTTGCCAATCAATAGTGATAATCAATGCGCCCTGACTGCATGTTTAATCAATTTCAGACCACAGACGCTGGTAAAAATCTTCAATTTCTTCATCTTTGGAATTAGTGGTTGGTGTATAAATTTGAATAATAGTCATACTAACCGGTACTCCTTATAGGCATATGGACATTGTCCTATCACTGACAGCGTTGTGCTTCAGGATAGATCCTGAAATGTACTTTTTGATGATGAGAGCAACACCATTCCTCTTCAATATTTCATTCCCGGCATAGTAGACCATATGATTGTCTGATTCAAAATGGCCAATATCAGTCCATTTCAGCTCACTAATGCCTAGGATATCGATCTTTATGTGTTCCATTTCATTTCTGACGACTTCAATTTTCGTAGATTCATACTTCATACTTTCCATGTTCTGATTATTAATGGATGTTTGCAGTTGTTTTCCTCTCATTCTGAGTGGTGCCACAACAACAAATGAAGGTCCCGAAAGCTTTACTCCATTCAAGTCAATAAGCAAACGAAGAAGCTTATGAACATATTGATTTATCTCCACTCCCTTTGAAGCCCCACTAAAATGACAGTAAAAGAACTTTTTAAAAAGGTACAAATATACAAGGACAAAAAAGAATTTCAGAAGCCAAAAGGCAGACAGATAAGAAGTAACAGACAGGGTTGCAGGCTCACAGTTGGGTAGGGGCTCTAACAACTACCTTGGCAAACTGTCATGGATTGAATTATGTCCCCCAGTAATGTGTCAACTTGGCTAGGCTGTGATTCCTAGTATTGTGTGATTGTCCACCATTTTGTAATCTGATGAGATTTTCCTATGTGTTGTAAATCCGACCTCTATGATGTTAATGAGGCAGGATTACTTGTAGTATGTTAATGACCAGTACTCAAGGTACAAGATTATATAGTGTCTTAAATCAATCCCTTTTGAGATATAAAAGAAAGAAGGGAGCAGAGAGACATGGGGGCCTCAGACCACCAAGTAAGTAGCACCAGAAGCAAAGTGTGTCCTTTGGACCCAGGGTTCCTGCACTGAGAAGCTCCTAGTAAGACTGATGACAAAGACGTTCCCCCAGAGCCGACAGAGGCAGAAAGCCTTCCGCTGGAGCTGGCACCCTGAATTCAGACTTCTAGCCTCCTAGACTGTGAGAAAGAAAATTTTTCTTTGTTAAAGCCATCCACTAGAGGTATTTCTGTTGAGACAGCACTAGATAACTAAGACACAAATTCAAGAAAGTTGATCCTAAGTCAGCAGTGAAAAAAACAGAGAAGCAATTCAATTTGCCCCGCTGAATCCTCCCAAAACTCGAGTACTGGTGACCACGTATACTTCTTTAAAGGGAGGTGAAGGTGAAACTTGAAATAGAAAGGTGGTTTGTAAATTTATTTAAAAAATGGATATCTCAGCTCCCCTCCACTACCTCAACAGAAGATTTGGAGATTTACTAATTCAATGAAGAGGGTAAAACAGAGACTATCTGGCACAAAGGACATCAAGTATAGGTGAAGGTGGGGATACTATGCTGAAAATAGTGGAATTTGGTGAAAGTGTATATATGAAAATGTTGAGATCCTACAGCCATCCCAGCAAAATGCTGGCACCAAGCATATACTCTCCATAGAGATTAGAAAAAATGCAGGCAAAAGAAAAACATTTTGAAATAAATACAGACAGTTCCCTACCAGTGGACTCATATTAAAGGAAATTCTAAAAGAAGGACTTCAAGAAGAAGGAAAATGATCCCAGATAGATGGACAAATACATGTAAGAAATAAAAGTCAGTAAAAGTGGTATATACGTAGATAGGTCTAAACAAAACCTTAACTATACAGAACAACAATAACAATGTATCATGGGGTTTTAAAAATAAAATTAAAATACACAACAACAAGAACATACAAGCTGGGGGCACTAAATGGTCCTCGTATTATCTGGGAAGAGGGGTAAAGGATTGAGAAACATGACTTTGCTTAGTTAATGAAGCACACTGTAATTTCTTAGGGAACTAGTAACAGAATAGAACATGAATACATAACTCTTAAACTAGAAAAGAACAAAAACTGGGTTAGTAAAAATAATCCCAAAGAAAGCAAGAGAGAGAAAGAAAATAAAATAGGAAGAAGAAATAGAGAAACTTAAGCATAAATTTATCATAATTACATTAAATGTAAATGAGCTAAATGCTAGAGCTTAAAGGCAAAGATTGGCCCAGTGGATTAAGAGAAAAACTATATGCTGTTTACAAAGATACACCTGGTACAGAAAGGTTGAGAATAAATGAAGTGAAAAGATTATAATAGGTAAATATCAACTGAAAATAAAAAGAAACCAAAAAACCCTTGGGTAGCTACATTAACATTAGGCGAAAAAGACTTTAAGGCAAAAGGCATTTTTAGAGCTAAAAAAGGGTCACTTCATAATGATAACAGGAACATTTCTCAGGACCCGTTATGCACCTTTTTGCATCTAATAGCACTGCCTCAAAACACACAAAGGAAAAATTTATATAACTGAGAGAATAAGACAAATCCACAATCACAGTGTGGTATTTTAAAACACCTCTCTTCGCAATTCATAAATAAAAATAAACAAAATATCAATAAAAACATAAAAAAGTTTTAAACACTGCCATTTGTAAACTTAACCTAAACTTAAACCTAACGTACATATATAAAATACTGTGTGTTTTACAGGAGAATATACATGTTTTTCAAATATATATAGAACATTTGCAGAAACTGACCATACACTGGGTCATAAAGCAAGTCTCAATAAATTTCACAGGATAAAAGACATACAGTATATGTTCTCCAATCATAATGCATCTATACTAGAAGTCAATCTCCAAAAGATAACTAGAAAATTTCTATTTGTTTAGAAATTAAGAAATTAATCAGAAAAGAAATCATAATATAAATTAGAAAATATTTTTAAATTAATGGTAACAAAAATAATACACAGAAAAATCCGTGTGATGACGCTAAAGAAGTACAAAGAACAAAAGCTGAAAATTTATTAGCCTAAATATACCATGTACGTAGGTTAGAAGACTCAATATTGTTAAGATGTTAATTCTCATCAAATTGATTTGAGTAATGCAATTTCAGCAAACAATCCGATATGGGGGCATTTTAAATCATTTTTATTGATGGTGATCTCCTGTTTGTGTGAGCCGGTACATGTGTGAGCACATGAGGATGACTGTTTAGAATTTCACTACCTGATTCTAAAATTTTTATGTAGAAATACAGATCACCAAAAATAGTCATAATACTTTTAAAACTTTTTAAAAAATACTTTCAAAAATAGTAATAATGCTTTTAAAGAAGAGGAGAAACAAATTGAAAAGACTTACTTGACTGATATCAATGACTACCACAGTCATTAATACTATGGTATTGGCACAAGAACAGACAAAGAGAACAACAGAAAAGAAAACAGAGTCCAAAAACAGACCCACACACATAAGGATACTTGATTTATGACAATGGTGACACTACAATAGACAAAGCATGTTCTTTTCAATAATTAGTGCTGGGACAATTGTGTATCCATATGGAAAAAAAAAAAAGACCCCTATTCACGCCACACCCAAAAATCAACTCCAAGTAAATTACAGACTTAAATTAAAAGGGAAAATTATAAAGGATTCAGAAGATAATATAGATTATCATCATGACTTTGCTGTTGTTAGGTGCCGTTGAGTTGGTTCCAACTCACAGCAACCCTATGCACAACAGAATGAAACATCCTCACAATTGTTGTTATGCTTGAGCCCATTGCTGCCACTGTGTCAATCCATCTCATTAAGGGTCTTCCTCTTTTTCACCGACCCTCTACTTTACCAAGCATGATGTCCTTCTCCAGGGACTGATCCCTCCTGATAACATGTCCAAAGTACGTGAGAAGTAATCTCGTCATCCTTGCTTCTAAGGAGCATTTTGGTTGTACTACTTCCAAGACAGATTTGTTCGTTCTTTTGGCAGTCCATGGTATATTTATTCAATATTCTTCACCAACACCACAATTCAAAGGCGTCAGTTCTTCTTCGGTCTTCCTTATTCATTGTCCAGCTTTCGCATGCATATGAGGTGACTGAAAACACCATGGCTTGGTCAGGTGTACCTTAGTCCTCAAGGTGATATCTTTGCTTTTCAACACTTAAAAGAGGTCTTTTGCAGTAGATGTGCCCAATGCAATGTGTCTTTTTATTTCTTGACTGATGCTTCCATGGGTGTTGATTGTGGATCCAAGTAAAATGAAATCCTTGACAACCTCAACCTTTTCTCCGTTTATCATGATGTTGCTTACTGGTCCAGCTGTGAGGATTTTTGTTTTATGTTGAGGTGTAATCCATATTGAAGGCTGTGATCTTTGATCCTCATCAGTAAGTGCTTCAAGTCCTCTTCACTTTCAGCAAGCAAGCCTGTGTCATCTGCATAATGCAGATTGTTAATGAGTCTTATTCCTCCAATCCTGAATGTACTTCTTCATACAGTCCAGCTTCTTGGATTATTTACTCAGCATACAGACTGAGTAGACATGGTGAAAGGATACAACCCTGACGCACACCTTCCCTGACTCTAAACCATGCAGTATCTCCTTCTTCTGTTCAAATGACTGCCTCTTGATCCATGTACAGATCCCTCATGAGCATAATTAAGTGTTCTGGAATTCCTATTCTTCACAATGTTATCCGTAATTTGTTATGATCCGCACAGTCGAATGCCTTAGCATAGTCAATAAAACACAGGTAAACATCTTTCTGGTATTCTCTGCTTTCAGCCAGGATCCATCTGACATCAGCTATGATATCACTGGTTCCACGTCCTCTTCTAAATCCAGCTTGAATTTCCAGGAGTTCCCTCTTGATACACCGTGCAGCCGCTTTTGAATGACCTTCAGTAGAATTTTGCTATTAATGATATTGTTTGATAATTTCCACATTTGGCTGGATCACCTTTCTTGGGAAAAGGCATAAATACGGATCTCTTCCAGTTGGTTGGCCAAGCAGGGTAGCTGTCTTCCAAATTACCTGGCACAGACAAGTGAGCACTTCCAGCACTGTATCCATTTGTTGAAATATCTCAGCTGATATTCTGTCCTTTCCCGGAGCCTTGTTTTTTGCCAGTGCCTTCAGTGCAGCATGACTTCTTCCTTCCGTACCATCGGTTCTTGATCATACGTTACCTCCTGAAATGGTTGAACATCAACCAATTCTTTTTGGTATAGTGACTCTGTGTATTCCTTCCATCTTCTTTTGATGCTTCCCTTGTCGTTTAATATTTTCCCCGTAGAATCCTTCGGAATCGCAACTCGAAGCTTGAATTTTTTCTTCAGTTCTTTAAGCGTGAGAAATGCTTAGCATGTTCTTCCCTTTTGGTTTTCTATCTCCAGCTCTTTGCACATGTCATTATAACAATTTAGTTTGTCTTCTCAAGCCGCCCTTTGAAATCTTCTGTTCACCTTTTTTACTTCATTATTTCTTCCTTTTGCTTTAGCTACTCAACGTTCAAGGGCAAGTTTCAGAGTCTCTTCTGACATCCATTTAGATCTTTTCTTTCTCTCCTGTCTTTTTAACGACCTCTTGCTTTCTTCACCTATGATGTCCTTGATGTCATTCCACAACTTGTCTGGTCTTCGATCATTAGTGTTCAATGTGTCAAATCTATTCTTGAGATGGTCTCTAAATTCAGATAGGATATACTCAAGGTCATACTTCAGCTCTCATCAACTTGTTCTAATTTTCTTCAGTTTCATTTTGAACTTGCACATGAGTAATTGATAGTCTGATCTGCAGTCGGCCCCTGACCTTGTTCTGACTAACAATATTGAGCTTTTCCATGGTCTCTTTCCATAGATGTACTCGATTTGATCTCTGTGTATTCCAACTGGCAAGGTCCATGATAGTCACTGTTTATGTTGGTGAAAAAAGGTATCTGCAATGAAGTCACTGGTCTTGCAAAATTCTATCATGCCATTTCTGGCATTGTTTCTATCACCAAGGCCGTATTTTCCAACTACTGATCCTTCTTGTTTCTAACTTTTGCATTCCAATCACCAGTAATTACAAGTGCATCCTGACTGCGTGTTTGATCAATTTCAGACTGCAGAAGTTGGTAAAAATCTTCAGTTTATTACTCTTTGGCCTCAGCAGTTGGTGCGTAAGTTTGAATAACAGTCATATTAACTGGTCTTCCTTGTAGGGGTATGGATATCATCCTATCACTGACAACATTATACTTCAGGATAGATCTTGAAATGTTCTTTTCGACAATGAATGCAACACCATTTCTCTTCAAGTTGTCATTCCTGGCATAGTAGACCATATGACTGTCTGATTCAAAATGGCCAATACCAGTCCATTTCAGCTTACTAATGCCTAGGATATCTATCTTTATGCATTCCATTTCATTTCTGACGATTTCCAATTTTCCTAGATTCATACTTCCTACATTCCACGTTCTGATTATTAATGGATGTTTGCAGCTGTTTCTTCTCATTTTGAGTCGTGCCACATCAGTAAATGAAGGTCCCGAAAGCTTGACTCCATCCATGTCATTAAGGTCGACTCTACTTTGAGGAGGCAGCTCTTCCCCAATCGTCTTCTGAGTGCCTTCCAACCTGAGGGGCTCATCTTCCGGTACTATATCAGACAAAGTTCCGCTGCTATTCATAAAGTTTTCAGTGGCTAATTCTTTTCAGAAGTAGAACGTCAGGTCCTTCTTCCTAGCCTGTCTTAGTATGGAAGCTCAGCTGAAACTTGTCCGCCATGGGTGACCCTGTTGGTATTTGAATACCAGTGGCATTGCTTCCAGCATCATAGCAACACGCAAGCCCCCACAGTACAACAAACTGACAGACGCGTGGGGGATCAGGACTTTAGGGTAGGGAAATATTTCTTACACAAGACACACACACACACACACACAAATCATAAAGGAAAAGTGATAACTGACTAAATTCTGTTAATCAAAACAAACTATAAAGAAAATAAGATAAGCCACAGAACTGGCTAAATTAAATTCTGTTAATCAAGAGAAACTGTAAGGAAAATAAGCCATAGAATGGGAGAAAGAAAATATCAGCAATACATGTGTAACTGATGAACTTATATCCAGAATACATAAAGATCAATTACAAATAAACAAGAAAAAGACAGATAACCCGTTGGAAAAATAGGCAAAAGATTTGCTCAAGCACACTGTACATGTATACACACACACACACACACACACACACACACAATCCACATGGCAAATAAACATTTTAGAAGATGTTCTGCCTCATTAATATGCAGGCAATAGTAAATCACATATTATTTGGATAAATAAAAGCAACTACTAGAAGAAATCATTAAGAGACTGAACTGAAGTGTTTGGAGGGTGGGGCCTGAGACATCTTTCCCCCATTAAATGTCTTTCAGCATTAAAAAAACATAAACTGTATTTGTGAAGACTGCAGAAATAACAAATGCTGTTACCTATATACTTACAGGTATATTCACCACACACCCCCCCCCCACACCCCAACCCCATATATATGTATTATTTTGATGAATAATATAACAAGAAAAATATATAAGGAAAAAGAAAAGTCAATGGAGGTGAGGAGGTAAAGTCAGAGTAATTAGAAAATTCTTTGGAAAATCTGGCTGTGAGCAGGAGCTGGAGCAGAGAAACAGGCCAGCATGGACAGAGCATCAGCTTGATGTTCTCTACGGTACAGGGTAAATTTTGTAATGTGTATTATGTCCCTATTTCCTTTGGTTACTAGGAAGATGGCGTGTGACCCCGCAATGTTTCATTCTATTATACATAAGGTTGCTTTGAGTAGGAGTCGACTCAACGGCAACTAACAACAAGAATAAGTAGGAACCCCAGGTTTTACATTATGGCTCACGTCTAAGAATTGTATCACTGAGCTAGAATTCGTCCTCATTTCTTACCACGTAACCATCACTTTCCCTTTGCTCTTGATATTTCAGTACATATCTCATATCTTACTACACCTATTTTATACGTCTTTAAAATCTAAGCTTTAGTACAGAAAATGCCAAAAATGACTGAATACACAGAATTCTAAACATACTTGTTATGATATTTTATCTTTTCTTGATGATTCAGAGTAGATTCTGGGGTCTTGCAATATTTCATTATATTATCATAAAAACCAGCTACCTGTATAAATTTTTTAAATCTATAATTCTGTATAATTTCTCTGCTGCACGAATATGTTAGTGTCATTTCTCTGTATGTGCTCCATCCCCTCCCAGTGCCTCATACAGAGGCAGGACAGGAAAGTGGCTAAGGATCAGGCAGACACAAGTTTAAATTCTGGTTCTGACCCTCTGGACAATCACTGGCCTCTCAGCTTATTTCCTCATCTATAAAATGGCGATGACAATAGTAATATCAAGGAGTCCTGGTGGTGCAATGGTTAAGTGCTTTGCTGCTAACCAAAAGGTTGGCAGTTCAAACCCACTCCACAGCTCTACAGGAGAAAGAGCTGGAGATATGCTCCCATAAAGATTACAGTCTAGGAAACTATATGGGGCAGTGGTACTCTGTCACATGGGGCTGCTATGTCAGAAAATCAACTCGATGACACCCAACAAGATAACATGTGCAAACACATGGTAAGGACTGAATAAATTGTTTCACGAAGGAAGAAGTGAATGAATGGATGGATTATCTGGGAAGGAAGATACGAAAATCAAAGACTGTAAGCGAATTGTACGCAGCATATCTGTAGATCTACAATGCACTTGTGTACTCGCCTTTTTATTTCCTGGTCTTTGTTAAAAGCCAAAGACTAGTGATGAAAACCTCTTCATCAGAAGGGCAAATCAGGGAACATAAAAGTAAAAGTGCGGGTAAATTTATTTTTTCATAATAAATCACCTTTTTTATCAGAAAATACAACATATGCAACTGCATTTGAACACTCTGTTACTGTTTTCCTGTGATTGCGGTAAAAGCTTTCTTCTTTTCTCTTCCTTTTTTTTTAGGGGAGTATTTCACAAACTATAACAAGCATGGCCTGTAGTACCTGATGAGAATGCAATGCAGTGAACCAACTTTTTTTACCCTGAGAGGCTCGTTCATCTTTCCTTGACTGATCTTATAAGCTGCTGTGCTCTTTAAAAGAGTTTTTTTTCTATTATTAATCAGACAAATGACACGAATAAGTGTTTCTCAATATACTTACTTTGAAACACATAATTTTCATCAGTTCCTCTTCTCTTCTTGACAGAAGCCACAGTGATGAGTACTTACTTCAAAAATGCCTCTCCTCCCCATTCTCCTGTCCTAGGCTGGGGTCCTCACTGCCTCCACAGGGTTACACCCCAAAGTCCTCACAATGGCCCGATTCACCCCTCCCCAATGCCATCAGCACAAGGTCACACAGTGACCAGAGCCTGGTTCTCATCAGGGAGGTTCCTGACATTGAACAGTGGGCGATCTCTCAAACCTACCAGGCGGTGCCTGGTCCCTGGTCTCATCACTGTACCAGATCCGCTTGTTTCAGGGAGTCAACCTGATCAAGTGGGAGGAAGCACGCAAGTTCTTGGAGGACACCCACCAGCAAGGGTGGCCAGCCCAGATAAGGTCAAGAGCCAGAATTCCCAGCTTCAGCAGCAGAGGGTCGCAACACACAATCTCTCAGAAACGAGACCTTGGCGCCACTGCAATGCTCCTCCCTATTGCTGGGGAGTAAGATGGCCCTCACCTTTCTATGTGGCCATGGAGTTCTTCCAAGCACTGGATCCTCAATCTCTATAGTAAAAAAACATAAAACTCTTCCCATTTACCCCAGGGTCCACAGCCACAGTTTGGAAAGGTGACATGGTGACATGCAGCCCTGGGACCATGGATTAGCTGTCTCTGCCCTAGAGTTTTAAGGCACGCCTTAGTAGCATGCTGGTTTGGAATATCCTATCCACCTTGAAAAATTCAGCTAACTACACTGCAGAAGTTTACAGGAGTGATATTTCAGCACCATAACCTCAAAAAAGTGGTTTCATTCTTAGAAATCAGCCAGCCAGGCAGCTACGTACTGAATAAGCACCAGAAAAAGGGACTTGCTAAGCTAAGGCCCCATGTGTCACATGCAAGGATACAGGGGTTACTGTCATCAATGCTGCAGTTGTCCAGGATCAATGGAATGCCGTCCAGCTCATTCACCTAGAATGGAAAAGACAAAGTTAACCACCCATGTTGAAAACAGCCTGGTTAAGGATGGAGATTACAGATGATATGCTTCTCTTTTTTATTTCCTCAGTCTTTGGTACAATGTTGTTTGTGCAATTATCCAGAACACCTACATGAAACACCTATATCAACCCAGAAATACTTAAAAAGCAGACATTTAAACAAAAAGTGATACTTCGGTTTTCTTTTCACCCTTCCTCAAAAATGTGGGGGCAACTGGATAAAAGGATAAAAATGGATCTGTTTCTAACACTGTTCACCAGGATGAATTCCAGATTGATCCAACACCTCAACCTAAAGAATGAAAATGTATCAGTACGAGAAGAAGACAGGTGAATTCCTTTTATAAGCCGTGGGTAGGAAATGCTTTCCTAACTAGGATTCCAAATCCAGATGCAATAAGGGAAACTTTTAAATTTGACTATATTAAAAAAAAAAAAAAACCTGGGAAAATTATTTGAAAGCTATCAGAGGAGAAGGATTACTTACATATAGCTTAATACATAAAGACTTCTAAAAATTGAGAAAAAAAGACCATCAATCCAACAGAAAAAGGGACGAAAGATATGAACAAATGGCACAGAAAATGAAATGCAGACGGACTATCAGAATATGTTCAGCCTCTGCTCCTAATAAGAGAAAGGCAGATTATAGTTACACTGAGATACTGTTTCTCACCTATCAAGCTGGCAAAGAACCAAGTGTGACCAGACACTCTGCTGGCGAGGCTCTCGGGAAACAGGCGCTCCCATGCCGCTGGAGTGAATGCTAAAGGCACACCCTCCATGGAAGGGACCTGCGCAACCTGTAGCAACATCACGTGTGTATCTCCTCTCAGACCCAGTCATCCTATTTCTGGGAGTCTCCATCAAAACTACGCCTCTCAATGAAACTCTGTCTGCACAAGCCTATGCACTGTAGCACAACTGTATCTTTTTTAATAATTTCACTTTGATAAAATTCATGCCACAGAATTCATTCTTTTCAAGCATACATTTCAGTGTTTTTAGCATATTCACAGAGCTGTGTATCCACCTCGACCATCTAATTGTAGAACACTTTCATTACTCCGAAAAGAAACCTCACACCCATTTAGCAGCTAGTCCTCATTTCTCCTAGCCCCTGGCAACTACTAATCTACGTTCTGTCTCTATGGATTTGCCTATTCTGGACATTTCACAGAAATGAAATCGGACAGTATCTGGCCTTTTATGTCTGGCTTCTCTGACTTAGCAGAAGTTTTCACGGTTTCCCTATGCTGTATGTATGGGCACTTCATTCATTTTTCTGTCTGAATAATAGTCCATTTATGTTTACTTTGCACGGTCATTTTGTTTATTCACTCATCAGCTGATGGATATTTGGGTTGTTTCTTCAGAAGAAAGCCTGGCAATTTACTTCCCCTCCTGAGCACAGTTCTACCCCAACACACACACGGAGTCACCATGAGTCAGAAGTGACGCGATGGCAACTGGCTGCTGTTATTGTTTAGTATGTGCTAGGCAATGACAGGCACTTCAATGATCTCTGACGATGCCAGGGTAAGTACTACTCACTCCATTTTACAGATACAGGAAGTCGGACTCAGAAGTTCAGTATTCTGCCTTGGGGCACCTACCTAACAAGTACCACCCAGAGTGAAGTCGGAGACAGCTGTCAGTCTGCCAGAACAGACACTGGCAGGAAGAGTCGAGGAACTTCTCTAGCAATTCGACAGTTATGCTACGCCTGTAGAATCTCATAATAAATTTTGGGCTTGCAATTTCTCTGTCTTTTTAAAAATTTCATTTTTCTAGTAATTCATTTGTATTATGTTTTATAAAAATACTAGTCTAGGATGGTTTAGGGGAAAATAAGCTGTTCTTCCTCACAGATAATTTGAGAAGCACTGGCGTAGAGAGTTAGACCACCAGGCAGGGCTGGTCTCAGGGGAGATCATGTGTTACAGGTGCACCAGGGAAGTTCTATGGCCAAGTCAGCAGTGGTCACGCCCGAGACTGCACCTAAAGCTTCCCAATGCAGCCCTCACATCCTCACCCCTCCTCTGATAACCTACCAGCAGGATGGGAGTGCCAACAATAAAGTCTCCGAATGGAAAAGGAGAGCTTCTGCCAAGTGCATCTGCCTCTCCACGGATACTGACACGAGAGGAGGATAAGACCCAGAAAAGGGGAGCAAGGACTGGCACAGAGAAGAAGGAATACCAACTGGCCCTGTGGTGTCTGTGAACACGCGCCCCGACCCTTCCTGAACGTGGTGCACCTCTGTGCCAGACCGAGCTTGGTGCTGCGCTCAGGGTTTGGTTCAGCTGGGAGAACAATGTGAGGCTCAGACGGAAGGCCTTCCTGATGAAGTGGCATTTAGCCCAAGATGAGAGAAATGAACAAGAATTAGACAGGTCACGGGGGCTGTGGAGAGCTTTTCAGGCAGGCGAAGCAGGCATGGAAGCTGGGGGTGAGAAGCTACACGGAGGCAGCACAGCACGGGGACTGACAAGCAAGTGCTGTGGGGCCAGACTGTGGGTCAAAGCATGGCTCCACCATGATCAAGCCGTGAAGCCTTGGGCCACTTCACTTTGAGGCTGAGTTCCCTAATCCATAAAATGGGGATGTCTTAGTTATCTAGTGCTGCTATAACAGGAATACCATAGGTGGATGGCTTTAACAAAGAGAAATTTATTCTCCCACAGTCTAGGAGGCTAGAAGTCCAAATTCAGGATGCCAGCTCCAGGGGAAGGCTTTCTCTCTCTGTCAGCTCTGGAGGAAGGTCCTTGTCATCAATCTTCCCCTGGTCTAGGAGCATCTCAGCACAGGGACCCTGGGTCCAAAGGACACGCTCTACTCCTGGCACTTCATTCTTGGCGGCATGAGGTCCCCACGTCTCTCTGCTCACCTTTCTCTTTTATATCTCAAAAGAGATTGACATAAGACACAACCTAATCTTGTAGACTGAGTTCTGCCTCTTTAACTAAGTGCTGCTATCTCCCCCTCATTAACATCACAGAGGCAGGATTTACAACACAGAGGAAAATCACATCAGATAACAAAATGGTGGACAACCACACAGTACTGAGAATCACTAAGTAGCCAAGTTGACACACATTTTTTGGGGGGACAGAATTCAATCCGTAACAGGGAATGGCAGGGTCAACACTTCAAGAAGTGAGTGTGAGTATGAAGTGCAGGACTACCCACGGGAGGAGGTGTGAACGCTCGGTGAAGAGCAGAGGCAACAGAGGTGATGGCTGGTAATACCAGTGCTAAGCGGAGACGTTCAGCTGGCTGGAGCAGCGAGTGTAAGAGGCAGCTCCTGACAGCATGAGGAAACCAGAAGATAACCTTCACAGAGCTGAGCTGACAATTATACTTTGCATTAGGCAAAACTGTTTATAATTTTCACTTTTGGATGGGTGAGAAATACAAGTGTTCAGGATTTATTACTCAATGCAAGAGAAACATCTCACTTTCTGAAAAAAAAAAAAAGAATTCTGAGAAATGCTGAATGCGTAAGATTTTCTTTGAAGGACACGAAATTACACTCTAAAAACTGAAATTTAAACAGGCAGTAAGAGTGAATTAATGAGTTCTTGAAAATCATGATTCCACTAGAATTGAGGCTAAACTGAGGGTATGCTTTCCTGGATAAGTATTTCTCAGTCATACAGCTACATTATGAAATGATAGAGGAGAACATTTTATAGAAATTCATTAAATGTTTATAACATAAATGACCTAGACAAGGATGACAGTGGCTTTATGGCAACACATAATTATACACCTTATGAATGAACCCAGGTGAAGGCCACTAGGAAAAGCATACATCAGTGCAGCACCTTCAGGAGAGGCGACTGACATAACACAAGTGTGTTATTACAAAGCTGAAGTTCACTGCTGCAGCTCCATGTGTGGAGCCAGGTCTGGGGCAGGGAAGAACAATTAGGACGTTAACAAGTTTTCTTCTGTTCGCACTTCATAAAACAAGGAAGTTACCTAACATGTTGGGAACTGATTCTAGCCCCATAATAAATGAGTCACAAATCATAGTTCCCATCAAGGAGCCAAGCTCAGTCAACGCTTTCACATGCTAATACTCTCAGCAAGACAGCAAGCATGGCTTAAACAAACTAACATTTAGCCTCTGGAAATAAAGTGTAAACAGAAAGACAATTAATTGACTTGCTAATTGTTCTCTCCTACCTTACTTAGCCAATAATCTCAGACAATGAACTCTTCAAGGCATACAGGCCCAACTCTAGGAATCATATCTAAGCTCCTGGAGGAAGATATACTGGGGTGGCAGAAAACAGAGCCTCAATTATTCTGGCTGCCCTCATGCTGAACGGTAAACACAAAAATCTGCAGAAAGGCAAGAGCACAATACCAACTTAGGACTGAATCTCATATTTACATATATATTGAATCCAGTCTAACTGACACTTGGCAAAATGTGCTCAGAACACAGCTCCTCAAAAAAGAGACCAACAGAGTCGGCGCTCTGAAGGTAATGAACGAGCAGCCCCAGTGTGGCAACCCTCACTCCAGGTTTCCACTTAGTGATGGAGCCAAGCCATCCTTAGGCAGCCAACTCTGCGGAAGCTTGAGACCCAGAAGGCTGCCGGATGAAATGGATTGTCCTGTGTCAGGTGGAGGCACACGTCCACCCAAAGGGACTCAACTGCCACCCCTCTCCCTCTTAGGGAAGAGTCACACAGACCTACATTTGAAGTCCAGCTCAGCCTTTTAACTGCATGATCTTAGGGAGGTTTCTGACTTCATTATGTCTAGCTTTTCTCATGTTAAGGGGGTACTACAAACATTGAAACTTACTCAGGAGGATTACAGAGGAAGAATTCATCACGGTGCCCAACATATAAGAGCACAAGAAATGGCAGCTATTGGAATGCTATTTTTGCTTGGCTCTGAGATTCCAGAGGTCTCCTTTGCTATCCACACTTGAAAAGAGCTAGACACAGTAATCCCTCACCAACAACTAGTTGTACTTAAGAAAAGTTCGAGAATATAAAGATTTACTTCTACAATCCCAAGAAATACGGGCGACATGGGTGACTCTAAGTCAGTGCCATGTTATTTCCCGACCGTCCATGAGCTGGGATGGACCTATGGGAGACTGACTTCCACCCTACTCTTCTGCTGCCTTCTGCCTTACACAGCAGCTATATTCTAAGTCCCATAGAAATTTATTACCATTTATCTTTGTACTGCATTAATTTCCAAGGGGTTTGTGCAGCTCAATACTGGGCATTTCAAGATTGAGACGTTGCTTCAGTCCCCAACACTGGAGAACAATTAACTCAAGAAGCAATAAGAAAGCAGGTGGCCTGCATTTTGAAGGGTCACCTGAGAGGGGTAAACTCTGTAGAGCAATAAACTCAGAACAAAGTCGAGACCAGTGGTTCTCAACCTTGGCTTCACATTAGACTTACCTGGGGAGGTTTCAAAAGGTACCAGTCAATGCCTTGGCCCCAAGCCCAGAATAAATGAATCAGAACCCCTGCGGTGAGGCCTGGGCATCAGTGCTTTAAATTTTCCAGGTGACTCTAATATGAAGCTAAGTGGAGGCAAAGCCTTAGAGCTGCTGTAGTCGTCTTTAGTTGCCACTGAGTCCATCTGGAACTTATGGGGACCCCATGTGTCACCTAGGGACTACTGACAGAATTACCACAGTCACCAAAAGAAACTTCTAAAACCAAACGCCATGCTCCTCACAATCCTCCCTTCGCCTGATGCTGCTTTCTTTATTTGAAAAAGAGCTTCACTGAGGTACAACTTAAGAGAGTGAACTGCAACTGACCCTGTCTGTTGGTATTAGTTGCCATCGAGTCGACTCCAACTCACGGTGACCCTATCTATGTGCGCAGAGTAGAACTGCTCTGTAGGGTTTCAAGGCTGTGACATTTTGGAAGCAGACTGCCAGGCCCGTCTTCTGAGGAGTCTCTGGGAGGGTTCGAACCACCAAGCTTTCAGCTAGTAGTGGAGCACTTACCGGTTTGCACCACTCAGGCTACACTCCCATGGAACCACAACCAAATCAAGATATACAACATTTCCATCACCCCCCAAAAGTTCCCTGTGCCTCTTTGCAGTCAATGCCTCTCATCACCCAGTCCTAGGCAATCACTATCTGCTTTCTGTCATTATAAATGTATTTTTGTCTGTTCTATAATATAAATGAAATCATATAAAGTCTTTTGATTCTGTTCTTCAGCATGTTTTTGAGATTCATCCAAGTTGCAGCATGTGTCAGTACTTTATCTCTTTTCATTTCTGATTATGAATATACCACCTTCTCGTATCGACGGACATCTGGGTTATTTCCACTTTTATCTATTATGAAAAAAAGGCACTACTAACGTTCAGATCTATCCTGAAATACAATGCTGTCAGTGATAGGACAATATCCATATGCTTACAAAGTAGACCAGTTAATATGACTATTATTCAAATTTACATACCAACCACTAATGCTAAAGATGAAGAAACTAAAGATTTTTACCAACATCTGCAGTTTGAAATTATTCAAACATGCTATCAAGATGCACTGATAATTACTTGTGATTGAAATGGGAAGTTGGGAACAAGAAGGATCAGTAGTTAGAAAATATGGCCTTGGTGACAAAAGTGACACAGGAGATCACAGGATAGAATTCTGAAAGACCAGCAACTTCTTCATTGCAAGTATCTTTTATCAACAACATAATAACAGTGACTATACACATGGACCTTGCCAGATGGAATATACAGGAATCAGATCGACTACATCTGTGGAAAGAGACGATGGAGATGCTCAATATCATCAGTCAGAACAAGGTCAGGGGCCAATTGTGGAACAGACCATCAATTGCTCATATGTAAGTTCAAGTTGAAGCTTAAGAAAATTAAAACAAGTCTACAAAAGCCAAAGTGTGATTTTAACTATATCCCATCTGAATTTAGAGACCATCTCAAGAATAGATTGGATGCACTGAACACTAGTGATTTAAGACGGGACAAGTTGTGGGATGAAATCAAGGACATCATACACGAAGAATATAAAAGGTCATTAAAAAGACAGAAAACAAAGAAAAGACCAAAATGTATGTCAGAAGACACACTGAAACTTGCTCCTGAACATAGCGTAGCTAAAGGGAAAGGAAGAAATGAAGTAAAAGAGCTGAACAGAAGATTTCAAAGGGTGGCTTGAGAAAAATAAAATATTATAATGAAATGTGCAAAGACCCGGAATTAGAAAATAAAAAGAACACATCTGGCATTTCTCAAGCTGAATGAATTCAAGAAAAAAAATTCAAGTCTCAAGTTGCAATTTTGAAGGATTTGATGGGCAAAAAATTGAACAATGCAGGAAGCATCAAAGGAACATGGAAGGAATACACAGAGTCACTGTATGAAAAAGAACTGGTCGACATTCAACTATTTCAGGAGTTAGCATATTCTCAAAAACTGATGGTATTAAAGGAAGAAGTCCAAGCTGCACTGAAGGCAACAGCAAAACACAAAGCTCCAGGAATTGATGGAATGAATATCAATTGAGATGCTTCAACAAACAGATGCAATGCTGTAAATGCTCACTTGTTTATGCCAAGAAATTTGAAAAGCAGCTACCTAATCAACCGAATGGAAGAGAACCATATCCGTACCCATTCCAGAGAAAGATGATCCAACAGAATGTGGAAATTATCAAATGATATCATTAATATAACACAAAACTAAAATTCTGCTGAAGATAATTCAAAAACAGTTACAACAATACATTGACAGGTAACTGCTAAAAATTCAAGCCTGATTCAGAACAGGAAGAACACCTAATTATGCTCAAGTGGAACCTGCGCAAAGACCAACAGTTGTTCCAACAGAACAAGGGGATACTGCATGATTTAAAATCAGGAAAGGCATGTGTCAGGGTTGTACCCTTTCACCATACTTATTCAATCTGTATGCTGAGCAAATAATCCAAGAAGCTGGACTACATGATGAAGAACAGAGCATCAGGATTGGTGGAAGACTCATTAACAACCTGTGATATACAGGTGATACAACCCTGGTTGCTGAAGGTGAAGAGCACTTGAAGCACTTACTGCTGAAGATCAAAGACCACAGCCTTCAGTATGGATTACACCTCAACATAAAACAAAAATCTTCACAACTGGACCAATAAGAAACATCATGATAAACGGGGAAAATACTGAAGTTGTCAAGGATTTTATTTTACTTAGATCCACAATCAACGCCGATGGAAGCCACCAAAAAACCAAACTCACTGCAGCTGAGTCGATTCTGACCCATAGCAACCCTACAAGACAAAGTAGAACTGCCCCATAGGGTTTTCAAGGGCTAGCGGATTCCAACTGCAGACCTTTTGGTTAACAGCCGAATGCTTAGCCACTGTGCCATCAGGGCTCCCCCACGAAAGCAGCAGTCTAACTACCTGTGATATGCAGATGACACAGCCTTACTTGCTGACAGTGAAAGTGATCTGTAGTGATGTCCCTTCTTTCATTCCCAATATAGGTTAATATATATTTTCTCTTTCTTTTTCCTTGACAGCTAAACAGAATTATCAATTTAATTATTCAAATATCTAGCTTTTGGATATATTTAATTTCTCTATTGTCTCTATTTTCTATTTCAATGATTTCCACTTTAGTTTTTATTTTTTTTTCTTCTTCTATTTACATTGGTTTAACTTGCTCTTGGCTTTACTAGCTTTTTAAGGTAGAAACTAAGATCACTGATTTTAAATTTTTCTTGTTTTGTATGTATTTGAAGCTATAATTTCCTCTAAACAGTACTTTAGTCCTGTCTCATGAATTCTGGGATGTTGTGTTTCCATTTTCATTCAGTTCATAGTATTTTCTAATTTACCTATGATTTCT
This sequence comes from Trichechus manatus latirostris, assembly GCF_000243295.1. Classification (NCBI taxonomy): domain Eukaryota; kingdom Metazoa; phylum Chordata; class Mammalia; order Sirenia; family Trichechidae; genus Trichechus; species Trichechus manatus. Next base: position 7,861,433 of record NW_004444005.1, on the reverse strand, counting down.
TATGACATTTTGAGTTATTTAGATGTTGTTTAATTTCCAAATGGTTGGAGATTTTACAGATATCTTGTTGCTACTGATTTCTAATTTAATTCTGTTGCAGTCAGATAATTGTTTGATTTAAAATTTATCGGGACTTGTTTTATGGATCAGCGTATGGTCTATCTTAGTGAATGTTCCATTTGTATGGCAAAGAAGGCATATTCTGCTGTTACTGGTGTAGTGTTCTATAAATGTCAATTGGTCAAGCTGGGTGATGATGTCCAAGTTTTCTACATCCCTCCTGACTTTCTTCCCACTTGTTCTAGAATTTATTAAGACAAGAGCGTCTGTGATGGTTAAGATTGTGTGTCAACTTGGCTGGGTCATGATCCTCAGTGTTTTAATGTGATCACTCCCATGACTGAATATACTGAGTAGCCAATCAGATGAAAGGGAGTCTCCTTGGGGATGTGGGCTGCATCTGAACATAACCAGACATTTTGGCTTTTTGCTAACCCTGGATCCTGCGGCTGCCTCCTGTTGTCTCATCTCTGGTTCTTGGGACCTCAGCTGTCAGGTTATCTGTCAAACTTGGGATTCGTCGATCTTCACAGCCTGTGAACAGAGCCCTACACTCTGAACTGCTGATCTTGGGTTCGCCAGCCCCTGCAGCTACGTGAATCAGGAGAAACCGTGTGGTCTTGCCTGCCAATCTTGAAATTTGTCAACCTTCACAGCCTGTGAGTGGGGGTACTGCTCTCTGACTTGCCGATCTTGGGCTTGCCAGCTTCTGCAACTGCGTGACTTGGGAGAGGCCTCTACCCTGATCCATGGACTTGGGACGTTCTAGCCTCTACAAATGCATATATATATTTATATGTTTTACTGGTTTTGCTTCTCTAGAGAACCCAGCCTAAGACAGTGTCTTAATAAATTGTGATGGTTAGAACTATTTCTCCTTTCAGTTTGTTTTTACCTTCATGTATTTGAAGCTCTGCTATGGTCTTCTTGATGAACTGACCCTTTAATCATTATGAAAAAGTCTCCTTTATCTCTGGGAATATTCTTTGTTCATATGTCTATTTTGTCTGGTATGATATAGCCACTCCAGTTTTTTTCTAATAAGGGTTTCCATGGCATATCATTTTTCATTCTTTCACTTTTAACGTACCTTCATCTTCATATTCAAAGTGCATTTCTTACAGACATCATATAATTGAGTGTTGCCTTTCTTATTCACTCTGTCTTTGCCTTTTAATTCGAATATGTAAACCATTTATATTCAGTATATATATCAATATGGCTGGGTTTAATTTTACCATTCTGTTGTTTTCTATTTGTCTTAATGGTTCTTTGTTCCCTTTTCCTCTTTTTCTGCCTTCGCTTAAATGCTGGATTCAGAAGAGGATGTAGAAAGAGGGATATCATTGCTTACGTCAGATAGATCATGGCTGAAAGCAGAAAATACAAAAAAGATGTTTACCTGTGTTTTATTGACTTTCCAAAGGCATTCGACTGCATGGATCATAAATTATGGATAACATTATGAAGAATGGGAATTCCAGAACACTTAATTGTGCTCATGAGGAACCTATACATAGACCAAGAGGCAGTAGTTTGAACAGAACAAGGGAATACTGTGAGGTTTAAAATCAGGAAAGGTGTGTGTCAGGGTTGTATCCTTTCACCATACTTATTCAATCTGTACATTGACCAAATAATCCAAGAAGCTAGACTGTATAAAGAATATGGCCTCAGGATTGGACGAAGACTCATTAACAACCTGCAATATGCAGATAACACAATCTTGCTTGCTGAAACACAAAGAGGACTTGAAGCACTTACTCATGAAGACCAAAGACTACAGCCTTCGGTACGGATTGCACCTCAACATAAAGAAAACAAAAATCCTCACAACTAGACCAGTAAGCAACATCATAATAAACGGGGAGAAGATTGAAGCTATCAAGGATTTCATTTTACTCAGATCCACAATCAACGTCCATGGAAGCAGCAGTCAAGAAATCAAATGAGGCACTGCACTGGGCAAATCTGTTGCAAAAGACCTCTATAAAGTCTTAAAAAACCAAGATGTCACTTTGAGAACTAAGGTGTGCCTGACCCAAGCCCTGATACTTTCAATTGCCTCATATTAATGCGAAAGTTGGACAATGAATAAGAAAGACCGAAGAAAAATTGATGCATTTGAATTACGACGTTAGTGAAGAATACTGAATATACCATGGACTGCCGAAGACTGAACAAATCTGTGTTGGAAGAAGTACAGCCAAAATGCTCCTTAGAAGCAAGAATGGCAAGACTTCCTCTCACATATTTTGGACATTATCAGGAGGGACCAATCCCTGGAGAAGGACATCATGCTTGGTAAAGCAGTTAGTCAGCGAAAATGAGGAAGACCCTCAATGAGATGGATTAACACAGTGGCTGCAACAATGGGCTCAAGCATAATAACAATTGTGAGAATGGTGCATGTCTTAGTTATCTAGTGCTGCTATAACAGAAATACCACAAGTGGATGGCTTTAACAAAGAGAAATTTATTTCCTCCCAGTAAAAGTAAAAGTAAAAGTCCAAATTCAGGGTGTCAGCTCCAGAGGAAGGCTTTCTCTCTCTGTTGGCTCTGGAGGAAGGTACTTCTCATCAATCTTCCCCTGGACTAGGAGCTTCTCCATGCAGGAACCCCAGGTCCAAAGGACACGCTCTGCTCTTGGCACTGCCTTCTTGGTGGTATGGGGTCCCCATGTCTCTTTGCTCACTCCTCTCTTTTAAATCTGAAAAGAAACCTGCTCAAGACACAATCCAGTCCCATAGATTTGAGTCTTGCCTCATCAACACAACTGCAGTCCATCCTCCCTCATTGACATCATAGAGGTAGGATTTACAACACAGAGGACAATCACGTGAGATGACAAAATGGTGGACAATCACACAATACCAGGAACATGGTCCAGCCAAACTGATAAACACATTTTTGGGGGACACAATTCAATCCATGATATTCCACCCTTTGGCCCCCCCAAATCACATCATTATAACATGCAAAACATATTCGCCCCATCATATCATAGCAAAAATCTAACTCCAAGTCCAAAATCCAAAAATTCCTCTTTATCTGTGAAATCTAGAATACAAGTTATCTGCTTCCAAAGGTACAATGGCAGAACAGGCACAAGCTAGGCATTTCCATTATGAATGGGAGAAACTGGAGAGAAAGAAGGGATAACAGGCACCAAGCAAGTCAGCAGAACACATTACACTAGCCCTCAAGGCTTTGAAAATAATCTTCTGTTCTCTGAGACAATTTACACAATGGTCCTGCCCTCCAGACTCTTAAGTATTGGCCAAACTCTAGGGATTCTGAGTGAAGGCCCCTCGGCCTTGAGCTTCAGCTCTGCCTTCCAGGCCCACTAGGACAGCAACTCTGCTCCCTCAGCTTTAGGCGCACGATTCTCCTAGTCCATCTGAGTGGTGACTCCACACTTAGGAACACCAGAGGCCATGGCTCCACCCTTTGAAACTCCAGAAGTCGCAGTCATACGTTTTGAGACTGAGGCAGCTCGGCTTTCTATGTTCCTTGTCTCTTCAGCTTCTGCTTCCTGTTTCCTTGGCCTCTCGGCTCCTCAGGTCTCACGCTCATGTCTGCCCTGCTGGGGCGAGCGTTCCAAAGCTCTGTAGCTCCACCGGTAAGTGCCTGGAGGCACCCCACTCTGCCAGTAAACTTTGGCTGGAATGCACTCAGCTCTTTCTCCGTGGGTCAGCAAGCCTAGCTCCACTGGTAAGTGCCCAGAGGCACTCCACTACGCCAGGAAGCCTCCTGCGCACAGGCACTCAGCTCTCTCCCTCCGTGGGTCGGCTCCAGTGCTGTCTGGAGCTGGTTTCCTGGTTCTGCTGCTGCCAGTTCTCTGCCACTGCCGCTTCTCTCCTGCTGCTGGTTATTTGCCCATTCACAGTTTCAAAAGCATATTTTGAGTATCTGTTAGAGCAGCAACCTACTCTCTCGGTACCAAATTCTATCTTAGTTATCTAGTGCTGCTATAACAGAAAATACCACAAGTGGATGGCTTTAACAAAGAGAAATTTATTTCTTCCCAGTAAAGTAGGCTGAAAGTCCAAATTCAGGGCGTCAGCTCCAGGGGAAGGCTTTCTCTCTCTGTTGGCTCCAGAGGAAGGTCCTTCTCATCAATCCTCCCCTGGACTAGGGGCTTCCCTGCGCAGGAACCCTGGGTCCAAAGGATGCGCTATGCTCCCGGCATTGTTTTCTTGGTGGTATGGGTCCCCCTGTCTCTCTGCTCCCTTCTCTCTCCTATATCTCAAAAGAAACCGGCTCAATCCAATCCCGTACATTGAGTCCTGCCTCATCAACACAACTGCCACCCATCCCTCCTTGTTAACATCACAGAGGCAGGATTTACAACACATATGAAAATACATCAGATAACAAAATGGTGAACAATCACACAATACTGGGAATCATGGCCCAGTCAAACTGATATACACATTTTTGGGGGACACAATTCAATCCATGACAGTGCAAGGCCGTGTAGTGTTTTGTTCTGTTGTACGTAGGGTCACTATGAGTCGGAATGGACTTAATGGCACCTAACAATGTACTTTTCAATAAGGTTGGGTTTAAGTTTATCATTCTGTTGTTTTCTATTTGTCTTAGTGGTTCTTTGTTGCCTTTTCCCTCTTCTTCTGCCTTCTCTTAAGGGTGCGTATTTTTCAGTATTCACTTTTTTGTCCACTACTAACCTATTAACTATACTTTTTTTTTTTTTTTTTAAAAAGGTCACTCAAGGGTTTACAATATGCATCTTTAACTTGTTGCAGTCTGTCTACAAATATATGCAACATTTCACACACAACGTTATGAATCTTACAGTGTTATACCTCACTCCACCTTTGAGCAATTGCTCTCATACATTTTACTTCTACATACATCATAAATTCCTAAATGCACGGCTATTATCTTTGCTTTAAAGAGCCAAATATACTTAAAATAAATTAAAAAGTGAGAATGAAAGTATTTCATTTTTACACACATATTTAACTTTTCCAGCGCTCTTGATTTCTTTGTATAGAATCAGATTTCCACATGGTATCATTTTTCATCAGCTAGCAGAACCTTCCTTTAACATTTCTTATAGCACAGTTCTGCCTGTGACAAATTCTCTCATCTTTTGTTTGTCTGTAAATGTCTTTATTTTGTTTACACTTATGAAGGATATTTTGGCTGGATATAGAAATAACAACTTTCTTTCAGCATTTTAAAGATGTTACTCTATTGATTTGTGTCTGACATTTCTGAGGAGAATTCTGCTCTCGTTGTTTTTGTTCTTTCATATATGTCTGATTTGCCCCCCCGTATGACTGCTTTGAAGATTCGATCCTTATCACTGTTCTCCAGCAATTTGATTAAAATATGTCTTGATATGCTTTTCTTTGTGTTTATCTTGTTTCTTGGGCCTGTAAGTTTACAGTTTTCATCCAATTAAGAATAATTTTGGCCATTATTTCTTTAAATGTTTTTCTGTCTTTGCTTCTTTTCCGGAACTGCAATTATATGTATATTAGACTGCTTAATATCGTCCTCTAATCACTGAGGCTCTCTCAGGGATTAGAAACTCACACTATCTTTCAACCAACATCTGAAACAATTGTTTCATATATTTTGTCAAGCTTTCTAGTTGTTTACTTTGGGAAGACTAGTCTGTATCAACTGCGCTGCTGCAGCTGGAAGCAAAGTTCTCCATGTTATTATTTAAAAAACAAATTTTTAAAATTTTGAAATAATCATACAGAAAGTTATTTACGTTTTCTTTAAAAGGCTAGAAAAAACAACTTTAGAGGCATGTGGATAACTCTGTGGCACTATTCAACTGTGCCTCATAATGGGTAAGCCTGCTTACATCACAAACATAAATATTCAGAATCGAAGTCAGAGGATTTGGTTATAATGACAAAAGAGGACACAGTTAAAGTATAAATACTGTAAACCATTCTAATGCCATAAAGGTGTAAATAAAAACCCATACAGAATTACCATAAAAATAAACAAAAGCAGAAGAAAAGATCTAACTTCTCAACTCAGGAAAATACACTTCCCTTACCCTCTTAAAAAAATAAACAAATTAAAACAAATAAAAATAAACTAATGAATAAATAAATAAAGAAGCAGAAGAAAACCATAAGACATTCCAAGCTGAATTAGACTCCAAACAAGAATTTTGGAATATGACAAAATACTTTGATCAGAGAAACTTAAAAAACTAGCAACAGAAATGGACTACAAATATGAAGAAATATTAAAAAAATGAAAAGAGTTGATTGAATTCAGACAAAAAAAAAGAAGAAAAAGATACAATTATCCAAGAATGAAGACTAAATTACAGGGTGCCCATGAGACAACAGAATCAAACGAAACATTTAATACAAGGCACTGAAGAAAGGCAGGGAAGCAACCAAGGGAATGAACTGAGATAAGACAGAAATAAAAAGGATCAGAGAGAAAGTGACAGGAAGGCGAGCAAGGTGGTACCTAAAGAAGGAAAATAAAACAATGAAACAGAACTGATGTTTAAAATTCTACTCCCAGAAAACTTTCCAGAAATAGAAGATCTTAATCTACATATTCAAAGGGTCTCCCTCAAGTCTCCTGGGTATCTGGAAAAATTAACCAAGAAAGAACAACTGAGACTTATCCTATTACATTTTGAAGATAAAAAACCCTGTAAGGCCTTGGTGCAATGAATTTCTTAATATGGCCCTTCTAGCTATATGGTCTTTGTGATTCGCACACAATGATTGCGTTGTTAGGTGCCGAGTCAGTCCTGACTTATAGCGACCCTGTGTACAACAGAATGAAACATTGCCAGTCCTGCACCATCCTCACAATTGTTGCTATGCTTGAGCCCACTGTTGCAGCCACTGTGTCAATCCATCTTGTTGAGGGTCTTCCTCTTTTTCACTGACCTTCTACTTTACCAAGCATGATGTCCTTCTCCAGGGACTGATCCCTCCTGATAACATGCCCAAAGTATGTGAGACGTGGTCTCGTCACCTTTGCTTCTAAGGAGCATTCTGGTTGTACCTCTTCTGAGACATATTTGTTTGTTCTTTTGGCAGTCCATGGTATATTCATTATTCTTTTCCAACACCACAATTCAAAGGCATCAATTCTTCTATGGTCTTATTCATCGTCCAGCTTTCGCACGTATATAAGGTGATTGAAAACACCACGGCTTGGATAAGGCGCACCTTACTCCTCAAGTTGACATCTTTGCTTTTTAACACTTTAAAGAGTTTTTTTTGCAGCAGATATGCCCAATGCAATGCGTCTTTTGATTTTCTGACTACTGCTTCCATGGGTGTTGATTGTGGATCCAAGTAAAATGAAATCCTTGACAACTTCAATCTTTTCTCTGCTTATCATGATGCTGCTTATTGGTCCAGCTGTGAGGATTTTTGTTTTCTTTATGCTGAGGTGTAATCCATATTGAAGGCTGTGATCTTTGATCTTCATCAGTAAGTGCTTCAAGTCCTCTTCACTTTCAGCAAGCAAGGTTGTGTCATCTGCATAATGCAGGTTGTTAATGATTCAGTGGGACTATGCAAATAAGGTATATGGAAATTGTGATGGTTGGGGTTATGTGTCAACTTGACTAGGCCATGATTCACAGTATGGTGTGGCTGCCCTCCATTTTGTGATCTGATATAATTATCCTAATTATCCTCTATTTTATGTGCTGTAAATCCTAACCTCTATATGTTAATAAGGCAGGACTGGTGTGGGGTGTATCCTGAGTCACAGCCTTCTAGGAGGGCATGACTCAAGTCCCACCCTTACTTAAGTCATGTCCGTCCCTAGGTGTGGCCTGCATCCAATGGATATATGTCAATGCTGTGGCGAGGCTCTCTCTCTGCATTTGGATCCTGCATCTAGCTCATCACTGTCTGACCTCTGGTGCTTGGGACTTGAGCCAGCGGACTGCCATCTGACCTGCCGATTCTGGGATTCACCAGCTTCCATAGCCTTGTGGGCCAGTGTCTTAGTCATCTGGTGCTCCTATAACAGAAACACCACAAGCGGATGGCGTCAACAAAGAGAAACCTACGCTTTCGCAGTCTAGTAGGCTACAAGTCCAAATTCAGGGCGCTGGCTCCAGGGGAAGGTCTTCTCTGTTGGCTCTGGAGGAAGGTCCTTGTCATCAGTCTTCCCTTGGTCCGGGAGCATCACAGCACAGGAATCTCAGGTCCAAAGGACGTGCTCTGCTCCCAGTGCTGCTTTCTTGGTGGTATGAGATGCCCATGTCTCTCTGTTCGCGTCTCTCTTTTATATCTCGAAAGAGATTGGCTTAAAACACTATCTAATCTTGTAGATGTCATCAATATAACTGCCGCTAATCCATCTTATTACATCATAGTGATAGAATTTACAACATACAGTGAACTCACATCAAATGACAAAATGGCAGACAATCATACAATACTGGGAATCATGACCTAGCCAAGTTGACAGATATTTCTGGGGACACAATTCAATCCACGACAGACAGCAACCTATGGTCTGACCTGATTCGCCAGCTTCCACAGCCTTGTAAGCCAGCAGCCTGTCACCTGGCCTGCTGATTTGAGTTTGTCAGCCCGGTGGCCATGTGAGTCAGGACAAGCCTATGCCTGATCCACAGATTTGGGACTTGCCAGCCTCCACAACCGCATAAGCCATTTCCTTGATATAGTTCGTGAGTTCTGTAAGACTCTGCAGCAAATTATGGAACTCAAAGATGGGAGGCAGTGTGCTGAGGGGAAGGGAGTAGTTGATGTTAGAGATGATAGAGTGGTGCAGCAGTTTGGAAAAGTTGGACCTTTAACCTCTGCCTCATAGGAACCAGCTTTGTGCTGATTCTTATAAAAGAAATTATTCATTCAGGCCTCCAGGCAAAAAGAACATATAACTTATACAAGGGCAAGAGAATTAGACTGGTTTCAAACTTTTCAAAAGCAAAATATAAAGCAAAGCAAAAATAGAGCACCATTTTCCCAAAATTTAATGAAAGAAAGCATGAGTCAAAGATTTTGTACTTAGCTTAGATGTCCTTCAAGTATCAAGGCTACAGAAAAATCATTTTAAATATATAAAAACTTGGGGAATTCAGCACCTATAAGCGCTTCTCGAAGGAACCTACTGGAGGATGAGCTTCATCCAACCAAGAGAGGCCTGGGAAAACCTCAGACAAAGCACAGATGGTGAGCACTGTAATTTAGAAAAATTAAAATCTAAGAATAAAGCATCAATCTGCTCAGCTGTGCAAAAATAAATATAGTAAAGATAAAACAGTAATGACATTGGTTACCTAAAGGAAGCAGGTAGGAATGGAGTGGGAAGATGGGGGAATGGGAAAGGTGTAGAAGGGATGGGGGGAATAATACATCATTCTGTATAGTTCTAATATTCAGAGAACTACAGTAAAGTTCCAAGCCAATTAATCAATCAACCAACCAGGACGTTGAAAGAAACCCAAAATAACAAAGGAACCTAAAAGAACCAACCTAAATAACACTGACAAACAGTAGTGTATTCATATACTGTTAAGGCCAAAGACAAAAAAGAACGGTATACGAATATTATACTCTAATAAATTTGCTTATCACAGAGTTATGCTTAGTAATACTGAAACTATTTTATGCAGATTTCAGATTAAGCAACTGAATAAATATATTGTGCATAATGAGTGCCTAGAAAGAGAAAAGGCTAGAACAACCCCTGTAGTACTTGATTCACTTGTAGATGTGAATCAGCGCTGTCGGTAGGACCTCGTATTATGATACACTGAGAAGGGGAGAGCATCACTCGTGACATTCTTACAAAAAAACGCATATCCTGAATTTAATTATGAAAAAACCCTCAGAGAAATTCATACTGTGAGAATTCTACAAAACCATAATTATCAATTACAGTTCAGAAGAGTCAAGGTCGTTAAAAACAAAGAAACACTGAAGAACTGTCCCAGACTAGAGAAGACTCTGGAGATGGGAAAACTAAATACAATACGGGCCCCTAAATCGATCCTGAACCAGAAAAAGCTTCGAATAAAGTCTACAGATCAGTTAATAGTATATGATGTTCATTTTCTCCTTTTGATAGCTGCACTATAGTTATGTGCCATGTCAACAGGAAGGGAAGTTGGGTGAAAGGTATATGAGAATTCTTTATACTGACAATAGTCAATATCTAGAATATGCAGATAATTCTTAGAAACCAGTAAGAAAAAGTTAATCTAACAAGAAAATGGGCTGAAATCATGAAATAACAATTTTACAGAATAAGTATACATGAGTGGTGATTAAACAGAGAGAGAGATGTTCAATCTTATAATCAGGGAAATGCAAATCAAAGCCACCTGGTAGACTACAAGATCTGAGAAATCTGTGTTGACAAGGATGCAGAGCAACAAGAACTCTCAGAGACTGGCTGGTAGGAGGGTATACTGCTACAGCTATGATGGAAAACCATTTGACATCACCCAATAAAGCTAACCCTTAAACATGCACAAGTCCTCTGGCTCTACTCTCAGAAACATACTGCAGAAAAGCTCTTGCTCACGTGTACTGGGAGGAGTGTGTGAGAAGATTCGGAAGAGCACTGTTAGGTAGTGCCAAGAAACTAAAAACAACCCAAATGTCCACTGACAGAAGAATAAGTAAACTGTGGTCCTCACACAGAGGAGTTTCCTACTGCTTCTAGTCAACGAACTGCAGTTACTTGCAACAACCTGAATGAATCTAAGAGTGCTGAGTGGAAAAAGTCAGTCACAGAATTCTACATACAGTACACACCATTCAAAACTCAACCCCAAGCAAAAGAAAGTATATGTTCTTTAGGGAATTACACCTGTGTGTTGAAACTTATTGTTATAAAAACCAGCGCCAGATGAATATACAACTCAAGACAATGAACGTGGCGGGCCTTGTGAGGGCAGGAAGTTGCGCTTGGCTGCACGGCAATCGATCCCGGCCCAGTTCTGAGGATGACGGGCTCGTGAATGTCTGCTCTATTATTGGGTTTCACAGCTTGCACATATGCTACATATATTCTTTTCTATCTATAAAGACATAAAATGAATTTTGGAATAAAACAACATATAACAATACTAATTTAAATATCAATTACTACCAATAACATTAAAATATACTTACATAATAAACAGGATCATACATCACATGAAAAAATAAGACAAAGACAGATATCATATACTACCAAAACAAAGCCATAATAATCACAGACATTATTCATTTAACAATATAGCCTCAAAATGTATCGATTAACAGCATACAAAGCTATGAAGAGATATGTGTAAGTCAACATTTTTCTTCTGAGAGATTTTAACACCTCTCCAAGAAACTGACGGAGTAAGAAGATAACAAAACTAAGCCAAGACATATGGAAGATTTGGTTAGCATGATTAATAAGCCTGAAATAACACACTGACACATAAATAACTAGACCGTTAGGAAGACAGGCTGATGAATGGATAGACAGAGCTATAAATAGATCTTCACAACCAATATACAGAGAATAAATATTCCTTTACAATACGCACAAAAAAGTCACAAAAACTGACCATGGACTTACTAGTTCTAAAAAGAAGCTTTAGTAAAATCTAAACGTCAACAAAGAATTATGTTCCCTGACCATAACAAAAAAGGAAGAAACCAACAAAAAAGATACTTAAAATAACCTGTTATGTCTAGAAACTAAAAAATGTCTCCCAGAGTTAAAGGGACAATCATAAAGCAGATTATAAGATCACAGAGCTCATCACAATGACAACAACGCAGGTCGAAATTTGCAGGAAACAGCTGTTGTTGTTAGGTGCCATCGAGTTGGTTCTGACTCATAGAGACCCTTCATACAACACAATGAAACACTGCCTGGTCCTGCACCATCCTCACAATCTTGGCTATGCTTGAGCACACTGTTGCAGCCACTGTGTCAATATATCTCATTGAAGGTCTCCCTATTTTTCGCCGACCCTTCACTTTACCAAGCATGATGCCCTTCTCCAGGGACTGGTCCCTCCTGATAACATGTCCAAAGTATGTGAGATGAAGTCTTGCCATTTTTGCTTCTATGGACCATTCTGGCTGTACTTCTTCCAAGACAGATTTGTTTGTTGTTCTGTAAGTCCATGGTATATTCAATATTCTTTGCCAACACCATAATTCAAAGGTGTCAATTCTTCTTCTTTGGTATTCTTTATTCATTGTCCAGTTTTCCCATGCATATGAGGAGACTGAAAATATCATGCCTTGCGTCAGGCACACTGTCACAGACTGAACTGTGTCCCCCAAAAATATGTGTCAACTTGGTTACACCATGATTCCCAGTACTGTGTGGCTGTCCTCCATTTTGTGAATGATATAATTTTCCTATATGTTGCAAATCCTAATCTCTGCCTGTGGTTAATGAGGCAAGATTAGATTATGTTAAAGAGGATTAGGGTGGGATGTAACACAGTTGCTCCGGTCACATCCCTGATCCAATGTAAAGGGAGTTTCCCTGGGGTGTGGCCTGCAGCACCTTTTATCTTACAAGAGATAAAAAGAAAGGTAAGCGAGCAGAGAGTTGAGGACCTCATACCAGCAAGAAAGCAGCACCGGGAGCAAAGCATGTCCTTTGGACCCAGGGTCCCTGTGCCTGAGAAGCTCCTTGACCAGGGGAAGACTGATGACAAGGACCTTCCTCCAAAGCCGACAGAGAACAGAAAGCCTTTCCCTGGAGCTGACGCCTTGAATTTGGACTTGTAGCCTACTAGACTATGAGAGAATAAACTTCTCTTTGTTAATGCCATCCACTTGTGGTATTTCTGTTACAGTAGCACTAGATGACTAAGACAGGCATCTTAGTCCTCAAAGTGGTATCTTTGCTTTTCAACACTTTAAAAAGATCTTTTGCAGCAAATACATTGTTTGATTTCTTGACTGCTGCTTCCACGGGCAGTGACTGTGGATCCAAGTGAAACGAAGTCCTTGACAACTTCAATCTTTTCTGCGTTTATCATGATGTTGCTTACTGGTCCAGTTGTAAGGACTTTTGTTTTCTTTATGTTGAGGTGTAAGCCATACCGAAGGGCCTGTAGTCTTTGATCTTCATTAGTAAGTGCTTCAAGTTCTCTTGGCTTTCAGCAAGGAAGTTTGTGTCATCTGCATATCGCAGGTTGTTAATGAGTCTTCCTCCAATCCTGATGCCCCATTCTTCTTCGTAGAGTCCAGCTTCTAGGATTATTTGCTCAGCACACAGACTGAATGAGTATGGTGAAAGGATACAACCCTGACGCACACCATTCCTGACTTTAACCCATGCACTATCTCCTTGTTCTGTTCAAACGACTGCCTCTTGATCTGTGTACAGGTTCCTCATGAGCATAATTAAGTGTTCTAGAATTCCCATTCTTCGCAATGTTATCCATAATCTATTATGATCCGCACAGTCGAATGCCTCTGCAGAGTCAATAAAATACAGGTAAACACCTCTGTGGTATACTCTGCTTTCAGCCAGGATCTATCTGACATCAGCAGTAATATCCCTTGTTCCACATCCTCTTCTGAATCCAGCTTGAATTTCTGGCAGTTCCCTGTCGATGTACTGCTGCAGCTGCTTTTGAAAGAACTTCAGCAAAATTCTACTCGTGTGTGATAGTAATGATACTGGTCCAAATTTGGTTGGATCACCTTCTTTGGAATAGGCACGTATATGGAGGAGTGAGAGCTTCCAGCGTTGCATCAGTTTATTGAAACATCTCAACTGATACAGCTAAAGAGTACTTAAAAAAAAAAAATTCATCAGGAAATGAGAAAAAAATTAAAATTACTCAGTTCAAAAAGCAAGATGAGTAACAGACTGAATCCAAACATATGCAAAGAAATTATAAAACAACGGACAAAAATTAGGGAAGTACAGAGTGATAAACACAGTAGAGAAGATTAGCCAAAATCAAATACTGGTTCTTTGAAAAAGATGAATAGAACATAAAATTCCCAGAAAGACTGATGAAGAGAGAGAGAGACCCATTTAAACAGCATAGAATGAAAGGGAAAAATAGGTATAGAAAATACAGATAAAATATTATGAACAAATTTATGAAGATAAACTTGAAAACCTAGAAAGATATTTCTGAGAAAAGTAAAAAATGTCAAAATTGACACAAGAAAAAATTAAACAGCTTGACTAGAACAATGATTTTAAAGACACTAAAATGACAATTAAAGACTCACTGACAATAGTTGAGTTTCACTAAACTTTTAGGGAACAGATGATCTATTTTGTGTACAAGCTGTTCCAAAACAATAAAAAAGAAGGAAAGCTTCTCAACTCATTTTCTGAGGCTAGTATGACTTACCTCCAAAGCCAGTATAATTATAGGTCTATTTAATTTATGACCTTAGACTAAAAACCAAATTTAAAAAACCTATAAATAATATTAGATCAATTAAATTAATTACGCTACAAAAACACATCATTAACAAGCAGGGTTTTTCTCAAAAATGAAAGAACAGATTAATGTATATCAGAAAATCTACAATGTAATTCACCAAATTAATGTACTAGTGATTATCTCAATCATCACAGAAAAAGCATCCGATCATGTTTAGCATCTATTTGTAATTTTTAAAATTCTTAGAAAACTAGGAAACCTTTTTTTTCACTTAATAAAGGCCCAGAAATCAAACAGCATATTGCACTGGGCAAATCTGCTGCAAAAGACCTCTCTACAGTGTTAAAAAGTAAAGACGTCACTTTAAGGACTAAAGGTGCACCTGACCCCAGGCATGGTGTTTTCAGTCGCCTCGTATGCATGCGAAAGCTGGACAATGAACAAGGAAGATCAAAAAAGAACTGACGCCTTTGAATTATGTTGCTGGTGAAGAATACTGAATATACCATGGACTTCCAGAAGAATGAACAAATCTGTCTTGGAAGAAGAAGTACAGCCAGAATGCTCCCAAGAAACAAGGATGGCGAGACTTCATCTTACATACTTTGGACACGTTATGAGGAGGGACCAGTCCCTGGAGAACGACATCATGCTTCGTAAAGTAGAGGGTCAGCGAAAATGAGGAAGACCCTCAACGAGATGGATTGACACAGTGACTGCAACAATTGGCTCAAACATAGCCAATGACTGTGAGGCTGGCACAGAACCAGGCAGTGTTTCGTTCTGTTGTACACAGGGTCACGATGAGTCGGAACTGACTCAAAGGCACCTACTAAGGACAACAACAAAGGCCAGAAACCTACATAAATACTACACCTAAGAGGCATTTTACATGGCTTGTCTTTAAAGGTTAGGAAAAACAGAAGGGTGCTGTCTTCTTGCTGCGATGTAGAAGAATGAACTCAATGAAATACTGCAATTTAAAAAGGTCTTGGGAACATCCTCTCTCTAGAAATCAAGTTGCTCAGGAACTCAAAGGGGAGTGAGAGGGTCTGAAAGTATCTCAATCTTATTATCAGAAGAGAAAACCAAAAAACCAAGCCCGCTGCCATAGAGTTGACCCTGGCTCACAGTACCCCTACAGGACAGAGAATTGCCCCATAAGGGCAATTTCCAAGGCTGTAAATATTTGCAGAAGCAGACTGCCACATCTTTCTCCTGCGGAGTGGCTGGTAGGTTCCAACCGGTGACCTTTTGGTTAGCAGCCAAGTGCTTACCCACTGCACCACCAGGGCTCCTACCAGAACAGAAGCAGGGAAAATGAAAGCAAAGTAAAGCAATCAGACTGACGCAGCTGATGGAAGAGTGATTCTTTTAGGAGGAAAAGTTGAAGTTGCAGAGGACAGACTACACGTATAAAGTGGGAAATGAAAATGCATCTAGTCCAGACCGTTCTCAAAGTGAGTTTTAGGGAAGGGGTAGATGTTTTGCCTATCACCAGAGCAGACACTGTGACTGGGGCCCTACAAAAACCCTCCAGGAGAAGACAGGCCTGATCTTGGTCACTGGAACGACTCCCACAGAGGACAGCAAGATCTGAGAAATCAGTGAGGAGGTGCTCCCAAATGTCACAGATGCCCACAATGCTCAGACAGCCCGGTGAGGCAGAAACGAAGATGTCCTAAATCAGCCTCTTTCCCTCAGGTCTCACAGACTTGCCGCGATGGTCTCTGGCAACAAATACCAAGTGCGGGTTTCTGCGGAAACACCTTTGTTTGGGGTAACTGTTAGAGACTGGGGTTTCGCTTGCTTTCTGAATTTGATGTGTAAGGAAGGCTAGTGCTTTGATAATCCCATGTTCTGTTCACTTTTTTCTTTGAAATGATTTAGTATTGGGTGTTCATGAAAGAACTACACACACTTTAGCAAAAGATGGCCAAGGCTGCGGCTGTTAAGAGAAGCCCGACTTTGCAACTTTGCTGAGGCACAGAGAACTCTCCAGCTGGGATTCAGCGGGTACGAAATCAGGGAGGATAATTATTTTGAACTTCAATTTCTTTAATTTTAACTCACATGGATGAGAGAATTTGACTTTAGTGTCATTGGACTTCAATTTAAAATGAAATTTAATCTTTGGACTTTAATATCTTCCTGGGAATTTGATAATGAGATAGAATATTCAAATACGGAATATCTCTTGTGGGCGTTTTATTATTACAATGAATTTATTAGGCCTTCTACTGGAATTTCTTAACAATGAAATAAATTTTCTGCCTTGCAGTCAAAGTGATTTTGGAGTTAATATGATTCCTGGGCTGTAGTGACCCACTCAATAGTCTCCTGGGACAGAATCCCTACTTCCCACCAGTGGTCCAGGTGATACAAAAGGAGCGGTGGTTGGTATTGGCAGAGTGAGCTCATACAGGTCAGAGCAGGGTGGGCCTGATAAACTCACCTTCTCTCCAAAGGGGGGACACACCCTGGCTGGACAAAGGCAAGGCCTGGAACATCAGCCGAATGTAAGAAAGAAGGCTGAGATAGGGAAAAGATCCTCCTCTCTCGGCCGTGGAGAGAGCTACATTAACAGAACGTTCCTTGGCTTCTCCTTCCAGGGCAGTGACAGTCAGATCAGCGAGTCTGGCTGAAGATCTGGGTATGTAAAGTCCCTGGTAAATACGGCAGCTGTTGGTTTGCCTGTCTGTCTCTCTCACTAGACGCTGGGATTTTCAATTGTGAATCACACTTCACCTATTCTTGCATCCCTTGCCGTGACCTAGGTGTTCAATAACTATTTGCTGAAAAAAAAGCACGTGTGTGCAGGAGGCGAAACAGCTCTTCAGACTGATCCCACTCAACCATCCACCCCACCTTTCCATGCAGGCAATTGACCTATGAGCTAACAGATACTTATTACACAGTTGCCTTCTAACAGCGAGCACTAGGATATACTGGTAACCAGGTCTCTGTGCTCACGGAACTCAGCAGACAGGGAAAAAGATAAACAAATGCACATACCTGTATTTACAGATTATGATAATTTCTATAAAGGAAACAAATAGGATGATACACTAGACTATGACCGGGCAGGCTTTATTTTAGACAGGGTGGTAGGTAAGGCTTCTGCAGAATGGTGACATCTGAACCGACACCTGGAAGATGAGCATGATCTAGCCAGACGCTCAAAGACTGCAGGGAGAGATCATTTAAGGAAGAGAGAACCAGCACCATTTAAGATGGTGGGAACCTGAAGGACAGACTCTGTGGTGAAAGGAGCTGAGCACAGGGAGTTACAGAAAGGACACCTGCATAGCTGCTGGCCTGCAACAGCCCCAGGGAATCTGGCCGGAGATGGTGGTGGAGAGGAGGCAGCCAGCCAGAGCCTAGGAGAGGCGGTTCTCAAAACGTGGGCCCCGGACTAGCAGTGTCAGTAAGGCCTGGGAACTGGTTTTAAAGAAATGCAAATACTTACACCTCACCCAGACGCACCAAATCAGAAACTGGGGAGGGGGAGCTGAGCAGTGTTCTAACTAGCCTCTCGGATGGTTACCTTGCATGCTGAGTTTTAAGGACCACTGGTGCACAGCGGTATTTCTCAATCCTTACTGTAAATGTGAGTCACCAGGGACCCTCGGCTCCATCTCACATCCTACAGTACAGCCCCAGAAGGCCCTCTGAACTCACCTGTACACAGATGTCTTTAAGCCTCTGAACTGGAGGTTTCACGGAGGAGAGGGGTAGAGACAGCGAGGGGGGGCTCAGGACCAAGTCGTGAGGCATTCAAACACTTAGAGGTCATGGGAGAGAAACTGTCTGCTTCTCCTATGTCCTTGGCATCGTCACCAAATATTCACTCCTTCATCAAAAGGCTTGAGCCACCCAACACTAGGCGTGTAGGCAACCGGGAGCACTTCATTCCCAATGGCTTCATTTGTAAAGGGAGGATTTTCCTCCTTAGGAGATAATAATAACTAAAATAAAAATGCACAGTGACAAGACATTCTTTAAAAGTCACAGTGATCATCAGATTGTGTGCCCACAGATCACTTTTCAGGGCAACTTCTTTTACAAGCTTTCTCTATACTGTGAGTGGTACAATATCCAAATTTCTTACTGTGGACTGTTAAAATTCTCCATGAGTAACACAGCCACACTCACAAACACACTGAGACACATAAACATACAGATCTCAAAAAACTGAATAAAAAATATTTTAATTCCAACACACTTATTCTGCCCTAGCCCAGGCCGTGGGAAAAGCATGAAGAACTTGGAAGAGAAGTTCAAGTTCAAGAAGGCTGATGTACAGTGTTCCCATGCAGCAAGTCTACTCAAGTGCCCAAGATGAAAAGAAGTGAAGCCCGTCTTGGGACTGGAAGCTGGCAGGTAGGAGTGAAATAACCAGGGGACTCAGCATTTCCCGAGCCCCTCTGTTCTCACATGCCCTGAGCGCAAAACAATCGGGCAGCAGATCTGGGGCAGAAGCAGAGAAAGGTCTCGAAGCCAGTGAGAATTAGAGTCCATTTCAGTGAGGATCACTGCCCTAAAGTCTCACTGCAGCCCAGACAGACAGCCTACGTGGTGATCCCTTCCTTCAGGGGCTAAGCCCCAACCCTGACCTGGGGACAGGCCCCATCCATGAACATTCTGGTATATTTTCAGTCTTTTTTTCCAACATACATATATCATACACACTTTTTTTTTAAATGGAGATCCTTATATATACACTTTTTTTTAACATCTTTCCGTATAATAAAAATATTTTGAAAATGTGATTTTTTAATGGTATATACTATTACATTACTACTATTTACCATAACTTATTTAACTATTTCCCCTTTCAGGACATCTGAATCATTTCTAAATTTTCACCAACTACGTAATGAACATCCACATATAGAAATTTCTTACTACATCGCTTATTATTTCTTTTGGAGAAATTCCCCAAAGAAGAATTACTGGATTAAAAGATACAAACATCTTTTGAACCTCTCTGATACACACCACCAAACATCCCCCCAAAATGGTTCTTCCATTTCACTTTATCCTTACCAAGAGCACGTAATGTTTTTAAAGTTGCTTTTTTGATAGGTAAAAAAAAAAAATCTGGTGACATTACTTTGCCTTTTGAGTCCTATTATTGGAAAGGTTGATCATTTTTCTACCTCAGTTTTATAAGCTAAGGTTTCTGGGAGATGAAGGCCTCTAACGGTGGAAGTTTAGTTGAGCAGCTAAAATGTGCTGAGTCGCCCGGGGAACAAGTGGCTAGTAGGCCCTGCCACACTCAGCGCCTCCTCCACAGGCTTCCGGCCAGCCTTCCCTCTCTCCCCCTGAGGGCTAGTGCTGCCATAAGGGGACCCAGCGGGCCACCCGGCCTCCCCGGGACCTTGCGCAGCTTAGCCCTCCTTGAGTGGTGAGCTCATGAAAAGATAAAGCAAACGCTACTCATGTCCTCACCAAGAAAAGAATTCAGAGAGAAGGCTGGGATGGAAATTCCATAGTAAAACCCAACAGGGTGAAAATGTTCTGAAAGCTTTTACTGAAAAACAAAGCAGCTTTTCAAGAAGAGGAATAGCTGAGGCTCTTCAAGTACCCAGAAGTACAAAGCACAATGCAATTAATAAAAATATTTTCTAAGTTCAACTACCAAATTCCAGGAAGATTAACAACTAATTTCTCTTCAGCAAACACCTGCATCTGTAATTAGCGCAATTATCTCATGAATCTTTTATCTGGCAGCTGAAAACTCTCTTTAAATAATGAATGAAATTATCTGGTTTTTCAGAAGCAAAATAAATTTCTGCTTACAAAACTGGGGGGTGGGTTGAAATGCAATTCTTTTTAAGTGAGAAGGAAACGCGTGACACATGGTCGAAACTCAAAAACTACTTGGCAAATGAATGTTAAATCACCCCATAGCTACAGAATTGGTCTGCTTCCATGCTGACCAATTACAAAACACCCAGAAACTGAAGGCTGGGTGTCAGAAAGGTATTTTCATCTGATTTGGAATGCAAAACATCTTCGAGTGTTTGGTCCAGGAGGATGAGGCTAAGAGGCTGCCAAGTACGTCCCTCCTACCAGATGGGGCTGACCCTCCCTTTGCACCGCCCGTCTTGGACTCTCAGCTTCTCACTTCCTTCCTCAGACTTCTACGCCTTTGGTTACAAGGGCCATGGGCAAGAAAGCTCAAGTCAGACCCAGGAGCACCTAACCGGAAGCCCGGAACTGCCACCTGGCTCAGCCACATGAACTCAGGTGAGTCACCTTGGTCTCACATGGGGAAAGAAAAAAAAAAAAGGGAAAAAGCTCTCTTGCAAGCAGAGGGTGTCACCATAGCAGACAGTGAGAAAACACTGTCTTGTGCAATGCCTGGCTTCTAGAATGTGCTCAATAAAATGAGAGATATTAACACAATCTTTTTCACCCTTTTACTTAGGGCATTTTCTTGCATTCTTCGTAAAGTAGCTGACTCATGAGAGAAAAAGGACCAGCACAGTTGTTATTCTTCCTTACATCATTTGTTTAAAATAGTTTAATTAAGCAAAATGTCGAAAGCTGACCAGGGAGGTGTCTGAAGAGCTATGTGAAAGGTCTCCGTTTTTGAGCAGAGGAAGGGGAAAATACGAGTCAAGAAGTGGGTTTATCTCTAATGTGCTTGATGCACATCACTCAGAACTGCCTTTGCTCAGCAGCCTCATTAAAGCACCACAAGCTATGACGTGAGAAGGCAGTCACAGATAGCAGAGACAGCTCGGGACACCGTGTCAGCGGCAGAGAAAACAGAGCGGCCCCCAAAAGTGGTTCTGTACATCTGCGCTAACATGCACGGCTACGTTTAGAACAGAAATAAGCCATCCGGCCGGTCTTCAACGCTGTGCATTCCACCTCTGCCACCTGGACTGATTCCCACCCACAGTGCATCATCTGCAATGTCACACTTCAGCGCCTGGACAAACAGAACTCGGTCCTGAACACATTCGGTCTTTAATTTTTAACCTATGCACAGAATCTCAGCTGCTCGTTGTCCTCTGCCTCCTTGCCATTAGTAACTATAGCCTTGGAAAGCGTTTAGAAAGAAAAAGAAATTGACTTGCTGGAGCTCCAGCCCAGCCGCGCTTGGAGTCCCGGCACGCACTGGCCCCTGACCTAAGTGTTCTGAAGGTGTGAGAACCACACTGAGAGCTGAGGACCCATCAGCAGACAGGTGAACCAGGAAACCACCTCCTCCCTCCCCGCTGCAGGCAGAGCAGCCTCCAGGGCCACTGATGCATCCAGACAGGCTGGCAGCTGGCACAGGCCTCTGGTGGGAGTCACCTGAAGGAGCTGGTGCACAGTGGGATATTTGGGACGCACATGTCTATGAATAAAGATGGTGCGTTTCAGAAGCACACCCTAGAGTCAGAACCAGTGTTAGCTCTGGTGGAGAGCTTAAATAGGAAAGCGAGCGGAAACTACCATGTTATCGGGTGGCTTCTTCTAAGCCCAACATTTCACATGCCAAAACGTGGGGCTCTTAACAACTGTGCAAGGCAGGCGTTGTTGTTCTTACTTTACGCGTAAGGAAAATGAGATTTGTGAGCATGGTTCAACGGCACAGAGCTTAGTGAGTGGCAAAGCCCCAGGCTGTTTAATTTCCAAAACTCATGCTTTTATTTTTCTTATAAACCCAAACCAAACCTGTTGCTGTCGAGTCGATTCTGACTCATAGCGACCCTATAGGGCAGGGGAGAACTACCCCACAGGGTTTCCAAGGAGCGGCTTGTGGGTTTGAACTGCCCATCTTCTGGTCAGCAGCCACGCTCTTAATTGTGTCACCAGGCTCCATTTTTCTTACAGTACCGTTCAAATCGCAAGAGAGTATTTCTGGTCTTCAGAAAAGACAGGGTGGCGGACATAATATTAAATGTGCTGGAAAACCTGAAAGCGTGCAGCTCAGAGCGCTAAGGACCGAGACAGGTCGCAGAAGGGGCCCGAGACAGGCCTGGGAGAGGGAGGCCCCGCTGTGGAGGTGGTCAGCCTCAGCGCAGCCAGGAAGAGGCCTCCGGCGGCACACCCTCACCACCCTGCCCCGAATCTGGCCATTCCTCCAGGGGGCCTCAGGAGTCTCCCCATTAGCACCACACAAGGACAGTATTCAATTCAGGCCCTTTCTCCACGACTGACGTCTCTGTTTTCTCACACCTGGAAACCTGAAAATCTTCTCATCTACTACTTTAACTAGTCATCAACGGAATATTAGTAATAAGAACATTATTTAACTATTCACTCGACAAACATTTAAAAGAAAGTTATTTTGTGACCCTGTGCTCTTGTGTTAGGGATTAAAGGGTGAAGCAGACATATTTACCGCTCTTCCTGAAGTCAGGGTGGAGATGGGATAAGGGAGACAGAAGGCTCTAGAGATAAGCCAAAACACCCCCGAGGTCCCGCACTAGAGGGAAACATGAAGTTTCCTGGGAAGACAGAAGAGGGACACCTAACCCAGACAGGGTAGGGCCCACCATGGGGCCTTGAAGGCCAAGCTCATGAGTTACAACTTTATCCTGAAGGCAACAGAAGATTTTACACAGAGATCTGTGTCTAAGAAAAGCATATATATATATATTTTAATTTACTATTTACTGAATGAAGTACTATTTATTTACTTTTAGTTTACTATTTACAAATCTTAAGTATATAGCTTGTCAGACTTTTATGTATGTATGCACTTGTATAACCACCACCCAGATTAAGACAGAGAACATTCTAGCACCCCAGGGGCTCCCGTCTGTCCCCTCCCAGTCAATAATTCCCTCACGGTAAATGGTATTCTAACCTCTATCACCTTAGGTTAGTTTTGCCTCTTCTTGAATTTCATATAAATGAAATCATACTGTACATACTCTCTTGTGTGTCTGGGGTGTATTGCTAAACTTGTTGCACATATAACAGTAGCTCATTCTTTCTCATTGCTATGTACTATTCCACTGTATAAATATACAACAATGCATTCATTCATTGGAGTCCCTGAGTCGTGCACCCAGTTAACGCACTCACTGCTAACTGAAAGGTTGGAGGTTAGAGTCCACCCAGAGGCACTTTGGAAGAAAGGCCTGGAAATCTACTTCCGAAAAATCAGCCACGGAAAATCCTATGGAGCATGGTTCTACTCTGACACACATGCGTTTGACATAAGTCCGATGCAGCCACATCTTCTTCCATGGTCTTTGGCTGAAGTAGGGCAATTATTGTCTAAAGTTGTCTGTCTTGTTGAGCTGCCCCTTTCCTAGTCGTCTGGCTATAGAGAGCTGACATTCTTGGGGCCTTTTGTCTGCTCTACTGTTTGCAGGTTGCCTCCCAGCTTCGCCAGCACCCAGTCTAAGAAATACGAGGCAAAAAGAAAACCCAAGGAACGGACCACTGCATTGTTCCTTGGGTCCCAAGGTCCTTAGCTGCTCTGTCTTCTTCTCTCCACCTCTCAGAGGCTTGAACTGATCGTTTCACACCATATATGCTTTGAGGTATAAACATTTCCTACAGAATAATTAAGTCAGACTTATTTACCAAAGGGAGAGTTTTATAGGAAAAAGGATACTGCACAAATACCACAGGGAAATGGCAGAGGTGCCTTCGGAGGGCCTGAAATAAGGACGGTGATCACACGTTACAAGATGGCCACGCACTCCAACGGCAGTCTTAGCCTGCAAACACCCGCTGCTAAGAGGTTTCCCTTCCCTTCCACCCTTAAAAAATAAAAAAAATTAAAAAATCACAGCCCTCTTCTTCCAGTCTGTCTTTAGTCTTCAAAATTTTATTCTGGAATCTCAGAATATTAAAACTGGAAAATGCCTTAGTAGATTATGTGGTACAACGGAATTACATGCCCATCTACAGATGAGGATTATCTGAGGAAATCATCCGGATTGAACGCTGAGGACGCTGATAAACTGTCAGGAAGACGGCGCCCTGTTGCTCCAAGCGCGTGCGTATCTACCTAGAAGCGTGAAGAACCAAAGGCGTCGCGCTGCTATGTGAGGAAGAGTGGCAGGGTCTCACAGGAGAGGAAAACAAGACAAAGCTTTCTGCTTTGGGGAGTGTGGTCAAAGTAAGAGAAAATTCAAGAAGCACATATAATTAGAGCTGAAAAAAACAAAAAACCAAACCCACTGCTGTCGAGTCAATTTCGATTCACTGTGAGCGACCCTGTAAAGGACGTGGAAAAACTTGGCCCAATCTCTTTACTTTACAAACAAGGAAATTAGCAAAATTAAACTATTTTCCCCAAGTTATACCATTAGGGGCTTCTACGTCCTGTGATGCTCTGCAGCCATTCCACCAATCATGGCTGATCAATTAGCCCCCACCCTTTGCCATGTGTGCCGAAATACCATGATACAAATTTACTCGGGTCCTGGGACCTTGAGCACAAATATTAATTTAATTAAAAATACTTAATAGCTATAAAGAAACTATTAATTTCATATTTTAAAATAATAATTTTTGTTCTGAAACAGAATTTCTACTTCATATATGTTAACCAAGGTTTGTGTTCCCGAGTACTTCTGCTCCCTCCTCACACATACATTCAAAGATCCTCAGAAGTCCAAGGGATCCTGGATCTATCCTAATGTCTAATGAGAACTTTAAATACGGAATGAGCATAAAATGTCAGGAGTTAACTCCAAGTTCCATAAAGAAATATTAAGAAGTTGGAGGCATCAGACTGGAGACTTCCTGCTCTCATCTTCTTCGTCTGAACCATTCTCTGTGCCAAGAAAAACCTGTCAGCTTCGTATACTGTCACCATGGGACCTCAGTGACACCTTCTATTCACTTAGTGGAGAATCACAGTTTTCTATGAGCTATCCTCTCCTCTCTTTATTAGGCTAATTGAACCAGATACACTCCCCCCATTACTACCAGTTATTCATTCCTTCAACAAAAACCTTGGGGATAATAAACATGAGATTCTAATAAAGGTTTCAACCCTGAATTGAGGTTCTACACGTTAGCACGTTAACAATCCTCTTACGATTATCTATGTCAAGCATTAATCCTTCTAATCTTCCCTAAGAGGTACGTGCTATTATTATTCTCATGGAACAAAAATTTCATAGAATGTAAGCTCCATGAGGGCAGACATTTGTGTCTATTTTGTCCACTGCTGTATTTCCTGAGCCTAGAACAGGGCCTGACAAATGTGCTGTTGTCATGGTTAGGGGTCATCGAGTCAGTTCTGACTCATAGTGACTCTGTGTACAACAGAACACATCCTCACAATCATCGCTGTGCTTGAGCCCATTGTTACAGCCACTGGGTCAATCCATCTTGTCGAGGGTCCTCTTCTTGTTTGCTGACCCTCTACTGTACCAAGCATGATGTCCTTCTGATATCATAGTAAGCACATAATATATAGTCTTTAAATGAATGGATAAGTGACATTTATAGATGACAAATTAAGGTATGAAGAGATGAAGGACTGTCATCAAGGCCACACAGCTACTGAGTGGCAGAGCTGAGATTCAAACCCCTGGTTTTTGACTGCAATATATCAGGCATTGGCAAGGCCCAGAGAATAAACATCTTAGGCTTTATAAGCCATAGGTCTATGTGGCAACTACTCAGCTGTGCTGTACAGTGGGAAACAGCCATAAGCAATACTAGAAGAATGGATGTGGCTGTGTTCCAATAAAACTTTACTTACAAAAACAGGCCTGCAGGCCAACCCCGGCATTAAATCCTCACAATAACCAGGCAAGGTACAGATAAATGAACCAGAGATTCGGCTACTAAGGGCCTCTTCCAAGGTCACACAATGGAGGTGAAAGTTCATGCCCTTTCCACTACACTTCATGGTCTCTCTGAATGGGGGATTTACAGATTTACTGTGCATTCGGAATCTGCTTTTGCGTTTCTAAGCTCTAAAGCAGACCCTTCCCTCTCTTCTGCATCTGGAAGCGAGAACCATCAGCTCAGCAGGTTGCCACAGCTTAAAGTGCACAGGCAGGTGCAGAGGGTGTGTGCAGGCACACAAAGTTAATCCAAAATCTGTTTTCACAAGAAAACCTGACCTGACATTAAGCACCGTGATCTGGAAACAATGCAAAGACTCCATCTGGAAGACAGGCAGAGCACGGGATTGGCCATTTCTGTTCTCAGAAGGAAAACAGCCTAACCAAAACGGAACACTAACCTGGTGAAACGTGAGGCTGAACATAGCTGAATGCATTAATCATCAGACAGGACAATAAAGGGAAATATGCAAGCTCTCTCCCAACTGTTTACCACTTGTATTTTCCTTGGAACAGAAATGCATTTTATATACTATATGAACCTGTGAAAAACACATACCTGGTAAAATATTTGAACACATACTCTGTAGCAAGAGTATTAAAACATGAAACA
This sequence comes from Trichechus manatus latirostris, assembly GCF_000243295.1. NCBI lineage: Eukaryota > Metazoa > Chordata > Mammalia > Sirenia > Trichechidae > Trichechus > Trichechus manatus. Next base: position 7,834,615 of record NW_004444005.1, on the reverse strand, counting down.
TTCCATCATCATAAAAGAATTTTGAGTTGACAAAGGTTTAAACAGCCGCCCGAACCCAGCTATGGTAACAACTACATGACAAAATGTGACCAGCACCTCACGCTACCTGCTGACGAAAGGCTAGTCCGCACCCGACAAGGGCCGCAGAACTCTCTGAGGGCTGACCGATTGCAGTAAGTCAGGCATCACACAGGAGTAACAAGGTCAAGTCTGAATCGGGAAACCCAAATCAGTGAATTTTCAAATGATAAAAGCAGCTTTCAGGTTTATTTAAGATTACTGCTCCTATGTAAATAAAATCATTCAAGGAGAGAAACTGCAAGAATACCGATCCAATGTTGCCCATTATTCGACTGACATTTGGCTCAAAAAGTTCAACTCGACACATTTATTGAGAACTTACGTGCAAAATGATGTGTGGAAATAATCAGGCTGAGAAAGACACGGTCCCTGCCGTCTAGAAACTTTAAAAACCTCACGTGTCTCAGAATCACTGGTACACAAACTAATTAGAATATAAATGCTTTAAAACGTTTTTAAAAACGTTAAAAAAAAAAAAAAAGCAGCAGCAGTAGTGATTATTTTCGGGTGACCGTTATACACCAAAGGAGCCCTGGTGGCGCAGTCGTTAAAGCGCTTGGCTGCTAACCAAAAGGTTGCTGGTTTGAACCCACCAGCTGCTCCACGGGAGAAAGGTGTGGCAGTCTGCTTCCATAAAGATTATAGCCTTGGAAACCCCATGGGGCAGTTCTACTCTGTCCTAGAGGGTTGCTGTGAGTCAGAATTGACTCAGTGGCAGTGGGTTTGGTTTGGTTTTGATCATACATCAAAGGAACTCTGGTGGCACAGTGGTTAAGCACTCATATGCTAACTGAAAGGCCAGCAGTTCAAACCCACCAGCCACTCCAAGGGAGAAAGATGTGGCAGTCTGCTTCCATAAAGATATGCAGCCTTGGAAACCCTACGGGGCAGTTCTACTCTGTCCTACAGGGTCGCTATGAGTCAGAATTGACTCGACGGCCACAGGTTTGGTTTTTGGTTAATCACTGAGTGACCCCTGGTGGCACAATGGTTAAGCACTTGCCAGCTAACAGAAAGGATGACGGTTCGAAGACCTAGCAATCTGCTCCTGTAAAGATTACACCCTAGAAAACCCTATAGGGCAGTTCTACTTGGTCCTATAGGGTTGCTATGAGTCAGAATCGACTGGACAGCAACAGGTTTGGTTTTGGTTTAACGTTCACAGCAACTCCACGAGATTTAATATATGCATTATTTTTCTCTATTTCCAGCTGAAAAAACTGGGCTCAGTGTGTCCTGCCCCAAATGACATGCTAGTGAACACCTGAGCCAGCAGCACCCGTGACAGAACAGCAGGAGCGGCCGCTCTCACTCCTACCTGGAGAAACAAAATACACAGCGTGAGTTAAAGTCCCAGGACAAATGTCTCCGCAGAATGTCCTGCTAACTGGAAAACGGTTCTGCCCTTCTGGAAACAGGAAGAGCTGCTGTACACTCCCTGGGAGTTTCGCCGGCAGGGCCGTCCCTGACCGTGCACCGAGTGAGGCACTAGAACCATCCACCGCGATCACCCACCGCGGCTTCTCTCACACACACTGCGGCTCGGAGAGCGCTTTAAGACGACTGCTTTGCACACCTTGTTCAGTGATGGGTGTGTGACTGCTTTGCAAAATGCAGAGTGCTATAAAAACGTTAGTTATTATTAATAAACAAATCGATGGGCAATTGAAATTATGGTAAATCATGGTCCGCATTTCTAAAGGTTTAGATGAACAACACAGGAACCAGCAATGAAGCCCTTTACTGTGTGTATTTTTACTTGTGCGAAATACTATCTGGGTTTAACTGCAGGATTACAGGTATATACCTCCATACCGATTCTAACCACGTGAAAACTGAAGCTCAGGGAGATGACAGATGTGCTCACGGCGAGACGCCCGGCCCTGGGCTCTGGAGTCAGACCGTCCTCCAGCACTGGGTCAGATGCAGGCCGAGGAGGCTGCAAAGCGGGATGGATGCAGGCTGGGGATGCCGCAAAGCAGCCGGGAGCAAGCCGAATATCAGTGCCCACAGATATCCCACTTAATCTCCCATGCCCAGGTTTCTAATCACCAACAAAGGGATATTCATCTTACCCCACAGGCTTGTTGTGAGGGACTGAGTGATACAACAGACTAAAGGCTGTAGAAGTATTTGTTGTTGGCACTACTGTGTTAAATAAATTACAGATCCAGGTTCAAACGTGAAGACATTAAAGAAGAGGCAAAAGTTTTAAGCATGGAAACAAAATGAACTGCTGTGTTTCACAAAACCTCCCTCAATAATATCCCTCCAAGTTTCATGATAGAAAACTACAGTGAGGAGAGAAGGAGTGTCACTACACAGAACAGTCACAGTGAGGAGAGAAGGAATGTTACTACACAGCTGGGCCTGCCCAAAGCCGTCTTTGGTAGTCATCTAACTTGAACCGTATTTGCTAACACAAACTTTATTTTAATAAAACCGAAACACTACAGAAGAATTACTTCTGAATATAATTCAGCAAACAAACAAGTCAGAGTTTGAACAGAATAGACAGTTAAATATTGACTAAATATGAACTTTCAGCACGTACACAACCCTTCTACCGGCCCTCACAATGTTTGTGTTTTCCAACTTAAGTCTTAATTTCTTGCAAAGTCTCAAAGAAGCCAGGAAGCCGAGGGAGCACTGAGGCTAAGAGCCTGAAGCTGAGGTTCTGGCTGTGGGCACCAGGCCTGACCCGGAGCCTGAGCCGGGTTGCTGGCTAAGCTGCCAGTTAAACAGGAAGGGCACCCCCAGTGTCGCAGACCCTAGCGTTCTTTGGTGCGCACAGGCCTACCTCCTCCCTGCCTGCCCCCTCCTTGTCGAAGGATGGTAGGGTCTAAGGGCAGTGTTTCTCAGAGAGGGCCTCCCGGCCAACCGGCCAACCGTGGGACCTCTGGGGGTGCCGACTCCTGAGATCTGCAGGTTCAGTAAGTCCTTCAGGTGACAGACACCACAAAGACTCAGGAGGAGTGAGGGAAGGAAAAAGGCAGAAAACGTACTTCAGTGTGGTGCCCCCTCCCCTTTGTAAAAACCAGTGAAACTTCATTTTTCCTTTTCAGGAATGGATACTGAAGATTTCCTGGAGAGGGGATCCTCTGCTGTTCGACACTGGTGCTATGGATTAAACTGTGCCGTCCCAAAAATATGTGGACTAGGATTTGTTTGTTATATTAATGAGGCTATGTCAGTGTGGGGCGTGCCTTACGCCAGTCACTTATGAGATGTAAGAGCACATCAGGCTCAGAGACAAGCAGTACAAATGGGGGGGAAAGACAGATGTCAGGTGATCGCCAAGGAATGCCAAGAAGAAGGCCAGAGGAGCTGAGACAAGGATTTTCCCCCAGAGTAGACAAAGAGAGCCTTCCCCTCAAGCCAGCACCCTGAATTCGGACTTCTAGCCTCCTGAACTGTCAGACAATACATTTCTGTTGTTAAAGCCCCCCACTTGTGGTATTTCTGTTACAGCAGCACTAGCTGACTAAGACAACTGGACAGGATTTGGAGGGGTGGATGTGCGTCTGGAGGACACTGGGAATCTCCCAGAATGGGTCTTCTCTTTCCACAAACAGTCCTTCTCCCTCTCCTCTGGGCGGCTCTGACTGTGACAAGTGCGGAGCGGGAGACCCCGAGAGGTCCCCAGTGAACAGCTTGCTCTCACACTGTCTGTACCATATTATCTCTAAACCTGTAGTACACCGGACGAGGGAGGCAGGCATTCCAGAACGCAAAGTCCTGGTCTCTGCACCACTAGACAAATGGCCAGGATAAACAGTCACAGAGGTCCAGTAGTCAAAGACAGCCCTGGAAGCAAGATAATGTAGCAGGCAGGTGACCCACCTTATTTACTAATGCAGTACCTTGGGCAAGGCACAGACCTGCACTGAGCACCATCACAGGGCTCACGGGTGTTTGTAGGCACACACACACACACAGACACACACACACACATCACACACACACATCACACACACACATCACACACACAGACACAGACACAGGCACACACACACATCACACACTGGAATGGCTGTAGCCGGAGCACAGAGAATGGAATGGTCCTTTCTGTCCCAAAGATCACAAGATGTTCTGCTGCTGTGGGTTTGTATGCTTTACAACTCATTTCTACTGACCATTCTCTCTACCCAGAAAGGACTGGAAATGAAAACCGTCATTGTTAATATGCCAGGAATGAATAACCATCACACAGAAATATACCTGTGCATAAACGTAACGATCTTCTCTCATCTTGTTCTTCTTTTTTTTTTGGGGGGGGGGAGGGAAGTTTGTTTTCTTATAATTTTTAAAATTTCTCTTCAGTTTTTGTAATTCTCCAACAGGAAAAAGCAGTTTCTGTTGCCATTCAAACCTCCCCCTTCGCAGAGAAGAGGGAAGAGGCAGGTGTTACAGCACAATCCCAAAAGCCTCGGCAGTGCAGTAGGACAAGAAATGGAAATAAAAGACATATAGATTGGAGAGTAAGGAATAAAACTCTGTCCAATGTCTCTGTAGGAAAGCTCAGGAAATCAATAAGTTAAAAAAAAAAAAACCTTAAAACTAATAAATGAGTTTAGTAAGGCCGCGAGATAGAAGGTCAACACAAGAAAGTAAACTGTATTTCAGTATACAGGCAACGACCAACCAGAAACTGAAATTTAAAAAACACACGTATGCCATTTAAAACAGCTCTCCCCCGGAAGTGAAATACTTAGATATAAATCCAGGAAAATATGTGCAGGATCTGTATGCAGAAAACTATAAAACACTGATGAAAGAAATCAAAGATGTAAATAAACGGACAGGCAGTTCTTGTTCACGGATTAGAAGGTTCAACACAGTAAAGATGCTAATTCTCCCCCAACACGAGCAAAAAATTTAACGCAATACCAGTCAAAATCTCAGCAGGATTCTGTATAGCTAGAGACAAGCTATTCTAAAATTTATATGGAGAGGCAAAGAAAAACAGAATAGCTAAAACAAAGATGGAGGAATTATACTACACAACTTTAAGAACGACTATAAATCTGCAGTCATCAGCACAAGACAATATAGCACTGGGAAAGAGACAGACACAAGGATCAATGGAAAAGAAGAGAGAGTACAGAAATAGACCAACACAAACATGACCAACTGATCATCAACAAGGGTACAAAAGCAATTCAATGGAGACGGGATAGTCTTTCTAACAAAAGGTGCTGGAATAATTGGTCATCCATATGCAAAAAAAATGAATACCGGCCTAGCTAAAAACGGATTATAGACCTAAATGAAAAATGTGGAACTATAGAACTTTTAGAAGAAAACATAAAAGAAAATTTTCATGCCCACAAGTTGGGGAAACAGTTGTTAGAATGACATCAAAAGCACAATGCATAAAAGAAAAAAATCAATAAAACGAATCTTCATCAAAATTAAAAACTTCTGCTCTGCCAAAGAAAGGTGTTATGAGAATGAAAAGGCAAAACAGACTGGGAGAAAATCCTACATTCATATTTCTTGTTTCCAATATATAGAAAGAGCTCACAAAGCTCAGCAGTAAGAAAATAAACAAGCTAATTTAAAAATGAGCAAAGGATGTGGACACTCTCCCAAAAAAGACATAAGGACAACAAATAAGCACATGAAAAGATGGTCATCATCATTAATCACTGTTGTCAAATGCCATCGAGTCGATTCTGACTCATGGCGACCCCACGTGTGCAGAGTAGAGCTGCTCCATCGGGTTTTCAAGGCTGTGACCTTTCGGAAGTAGATCGCCAGGCCTGGCTTCTGAGGTGCTCTGGGTGGGTTCGAACTGCCAACATTTCAGCTAGCAAAATAAGCACATGAAGAGATGCTCAACAACATTAACCATTAGGGAAATACAAATTAAACCACAAAATACCACTAAACACCTAGGAGAATGGATAGGGGAAAAATACTGGCAACGCTACGGATGTGGAGCAACTAGAACTCTTAGTACACTACTGGTGGAAGTGCAAAATGGTACAGCCGCTCTGGAAAATAGTTTGCCAACTTCTGACAAATTAAACAAATACTACCTTACAATCCAGCAATCCCACTCCTGGCTAATTACCTTAGAGAAATGAAAAACTGATGTTCACAAACACCGGTATAAAAATGGTCATAGCAGCTTCATGTGTCATAGCCAAAAGCTGGAAACAACCCAAATGCGTTTCAGTGGGTGAACAGATAAACTATGGGCCATCCACCCAATGGAGCGCTACTCTGCAGTAAAAAGGAACCACCTCTGGTACATGCACCGCCTGGATGACTCTCAAAGACACTACGCTGAGTGGGAAGCCACTCCCCAAACCTTTCCGGGCTTTTAGTCTTACCTCCTGCTCTGTGAAACTAATATATCCAGGCACCTTTTATAGAACTGTATTTACAGACTGGCAAAACAGTTATGGCAAAGTTTAATTTTTATTCAACCAACATATTTACTACCTTGTATTTCATCAGAAATGGTTTCATATTTTTTAAACTTAATGATACTCTTAGGAATTTCTGTTCAGATCACGTTACCCTCCTGCACTAAAGTTTTTAAGGGCTCTCTCGCTTGCTAAGAATCAGTTCATTCATCAAATATTTACTAAGCAAAGATGAGGCACTGTACCAGGCCACCCAGGGAGGCAGGATAAAGAGGCATGGCTCCTGGCCAGCAGATACTCTGAGGACTGGCTGCAGTGTCCTATGGCATCTGGCCTCAGTCCACTTTTCTTGACCAAGTCTATGCAAGATTCTCCCTGCTTCAGCCAGACTTATACTCACTCTTTATTTTTCTTCCTCTGTGCCTTTGCTGGTGTAATTCCTTCCTTCTCAACAGTCTCTTCATTGCCACATAATCCAGTGTTACCCCCCTTCCTTAAGGCCCGGTGTAAATGCCTCCTCTTCTAAGCAACCTCCACCTTCCCTATACTGTGGTACTGGCAGCCGTCTGACCTCCTCACAGGGCAGGACTCTACCCATTTCCTCCTTCACTCCCCCATCAACCTAGAGTCAAGCAGACAGTGGGAAACACAGTAAAACTTGCAAAAACCAGAACCCATGTAAGGCAGAAACCTGTCAGAGAAGAAAAGCTGAAATATTTTCCACTAAGAGTGACAGAAAAGCAGTTAAGACTGTCTAAGGCAGAAAATCTGCAAGACCCAGAAAACAAGGCAGTCCCATCAAGTGCCGGCTCTCACAGGTTTCACTGTACTGGTTGCACCAATGAAAGTAACAAAGTGTCTGTGTGTGCGTGTGTGCGTGCGTTTGTGTGTGTGGCAGGCACCTACGCTGCAGATGCCCTAGAGTGTTTCTGCCATTTGGAATTCACCCCAGTGTATAGTGTAAGGGATGGGTCTATTTTATCAAAAGATAATGGGTATCTACTTGTTCCTACATCGTTTATTAAAGAGTCCTTTTTCCCTCAAAGATCTGAGATGATATCTTTATCATGCACTAAATTTCTAAAAACACTTACAACTATTTCTGGATTTTCTATCCAGATCCAAAAGCCTGTCTTTCTATCCATGTGCCAGTACTGTTTTTAACTGTGAGAGCTTTGGGACTGTTTTCTCATCTGTAGAACTACCCATCATTTGTTTTCAGGGACTTTCCTGGCTATCATTGTTCATTTGTCCTTCTAAGTAAACTTTATAATCAACTTATCCAGCTCCAGGAAAAAAACAAACAAACCTGAGGGTATTACTAGGATCATATTAAATTTATACAGTAACTGGGGGAAAAATGACATCTGTATGATCTCCCTACCCAAGCACATGGTGTCCACAGGGACAATTTTCAGCAGGATGTTTCCTTTTTAGCAGTGTCTTCATAAAAACAATACTAACCTGAAGGCAAGATTCAGATCTGCAATTTGCAGGAAATAATTTATGTGTGACGAGGGATTTATGGTGCCATCAAGTCAGTTCCAACTCATAGTGACCCTACGTACAACAGAATGAAATGCTGCCCGGTCCTGCGTCATCCTCACAATCACTGCTATGCCTGGGGCAGCCACTCTGTCAATCCATCTTGTTGAGGGTCTTCCTCTTCGACTTTACCAAGTATGATACCCTTCTCCAGGGACTGGTCTCTCCTGATAACACGTACAAAGTACGTCAGCTGAAGTCTCACCATCCTCACGTCTAAGAAACATTGACATGACGAGTTTTTAAAACATCTGCACTAAAGATGTGAGTAGCCAACCGGAGGGATGAAGGCAAGGCCCAGGTACACGTGGAGGCAAGGGACAGAACAGCAGCATCAAACAAACAAGCCCAGCATGATCCTCTAGAGCAACTTCTCGAAATCACGGATGAGGTTTAGAGGCATTAAAATGCTTCCAAAATCTTTGAAGATAAACTTGTGCACTGCTGAGTTATTCCTCTCTCGCGGTTCCTGGCCAAGGCTGCATTTACAAAAACGCCTCCCAGGTTTCCGCAGCTCTGGTCTCCGCCCTGGGCTTTCAGGCCTGTCTTACTCCTTTCTGCATTTCTATATATTATTATATTAATGCAACCTGCTGCTTCTTATCATCCCTGCGCCAAGTCAGACATGCCTTTTGCCCCTGCTCTGGGAAGCAGCGTGCTTCAGGCCTGGCGCAGTGATGGGAGGGCCACTTGTTCAATTCCTTATCGTTTCTACACGGCTCACTTTCCTTTACACTGCTTTCCTACCAGCATGCTTCTCTAAGCTGCTTCATTAGAATTCTGGAAAGGCATTTTTATCATCTACCAAATACAAACTTGATGATATACTTAAGTTGTAAAAAAAAAAAAAGAAAAAAAAAAAAACGGAGTTCTAGAAATAATGGTTGTTGTAAATTAATTGATGGATAAACAAGTAGCATATACAAAAGACTGAAGGCAGTTCACAATAAGAACCCAATAAAGTTGAGAACGGCTGAGAGTTTCCGTGGTGGCCAGCACACTAGTGATGGGTTTGACACTATAGCTGTTTGACGCTGAGAGCTCAACAGAATGTGTGAGGACCCGGAGTGCCTGTGAATTTTCCAACAACTACATGGCTTACTACATACATGTGTAGTTTTGCTCCATCCAGACAGCCTCGTTCCAACAGAGCTTTGAATAAATTCCTTCCTTGCTTAAAAGCTTGTGCAGCTTCTCTTCACCAGAGCTTGCAAGGGCTTGATATAAAAGAAGAGAAAACCATATCTTGGCTTCAATCTATCCACAAAGGACGACAAAGAATAAATATCAACAAAAGTGCCACTGGTAAAAGAAAGGACACTAAACAAAGTCAGATCCTGAAGTCTGGAGAGACAAGGCAAAACAAATCTGGATTAGCCAAATGGAAAGTCCATGTCTTTTGACAGTTCACAGGCCCGGGTTTGAAGGATGCATGGAGAGGGGGAGCTGTGAACATTCTGTGTGGGAGAACGCTCGCTGACAGAAAGCCTCCTACCAGAGTCTAACAAGCGGCCTGAATCTGTACTGAGCAGCAGAGTGGGAGGACAAGGGCGGTGAGAAGTCTCAGAGCCGGCATCAGGCTCCGCTAAGCTGGGGGTGGGGTGGGAGCTCTGGCCCTGAAGAGGCGGAACTTCCTCTGACATGGGAGGAAAGGGGAAGATGAGTCAATGAAGAGAATCTGGATTTGGAGAGAAAGCAAGCTTCTGAAGTTCAGGTCACATGGCTTCAATACTGAAGTAAGGTGCTGTGCACAGAGACAGTGATTTGGATTACTTGTAGAACTTGAGAAAAGAGGAAGATTTCAAGCGAGCACCACAGGATTAAACACACGCAGAAGGGCTACTGGAAAGGGTCTAGGAAAAATTGGTAAAATTTTGGAATGGGACACAACAGTCAGGTATTACGACCTCCAATGACACGTAACAGCCTGAGAAGAGACACAGCAGGCTGCCTGGAAAACGCGGGACGGAGAGGTGGCAAAGGACCAAAGCAGGTGGCACTTCACACCCTCCAAAGACTCCTGACAACAGTTCTTCACTCAGTCAGTCTGCAGGGCAAGCCTACTGCAACTGTGAGGAGGGTAAACACAGTCCCTGCCTGCCCTGACTGTACTTCTGTTCTAGAAGGGTATGTTAGCGTGGGGAGCAGACAAAACATGCACGTAAATACACAGTATGACAGAAAGCAGTAGGCGTTTGGGAGAAAACTGAAGCAGGGCACTGGGGAAAGAGTGCCAGAGGAGCCGGGGAAAGGTGGGGATGTGGGAAGGAGGTATGAGTTTATCCCAGGGGGCGAGGTCGCCAGGAAAGGCCTCTGATCAGATGAGCCAAACCCTGAAGGAAATTGGGGAGTGAGCTGTGCAGCTCCCTGGGAATCAGGCCCAGAGAAGAACACGGATAAAGGCTCTGGCATGGGAGCGTGCCTACTGCGTGCGAAGGACAGGAGGAAGGTCTGTGTGGTTACAGCTAAGTGGGCCAGAGGGGTAAAGTTCAAATCCCTCAGATGATTCTCCAAGGGCCTCCATGATCTTGAGCAAAGCTTTATTCCCAACCTTATCTCTTAGGAGTCCTCCAAAAACAATCTCCTTTCCAGGCAGTTACTTCCTTGCTCCCTTCCAAATGCACCCAGCCCCTCCTCTCACCCCTGCACCTGAGCCTCTCCAGCCTGAGGATGCTTGTCCTAGGCTTCCTGCTCCAGCGACCTTCCCCCAACTAAGTTATGAAGGTGTGCAAGACAGGGAGGATGACCACAAGCAAGAACACTTTCTAGGCCTCTTCCCACACTACAAGGCTGCAGCCACAACCCTCGACTCCAAGAAGTGGGCATTCTAATCCCCTCAGGATCTTGTCAAAATGCAGACTCTGATTCAGTGTGCCTGGAATGGAGCTTATATAGTTGTTCCACTTTCAACACTTGAGGAGCAAGGGACTACAACAAGGATGGAAACAGACCCAAGGGAAGCTGAGCAATGCTTGGCTGCCAGACCCAAGGCGCAGAGGGAAGTCACCTGTCAGTGGTAGGCTCTCGAGCAGGGAAGTAAACACGCACAGAGTCAGGTGTGGCGGCCACTTGGGGCCACAAACAAAATGAGAAGGAAGAGACAGGAGGCTGGGGTACGTGAGTAGACAGAGGCAGAACAAGCGGCAAGGTGGCCTCTGAAGACAGTGGGGGCAGCCTTGGCTCCTGATGGCTTTAGAGTTCCCGAGGCCCTTGGGCTCCTGCACTAGGATTCCATGTTCTCACCACATCCTTAAAATATACACTCTGCCCAGCTTTTCCTGAACCAACTTGAAAGTAACTAGAAGGAAGAGCCCTGACCAGACCAGGAGCCTGTCTGCGAGTTACCCAAAAAGGTCAACAATTTCTAGAGGGCACATGTGATTACTGTTGAGCCAACTAGGGTGAGAACACTATCATATTCAAGAATAAGCATAGTTTATAGACATACACTGGATAAGGCACTCAAAGCATACACATACACATAGCAGTATTAAGCAAAGCACGTAGAATGGCCAAAAGGATCTTACTGCTTACCTTTGTTTCTGACTGAAATCATCTACTTATCTGTCATTTTTATGGATAAATAAGAAACAGCCATCCCTTCCCTGTAGCAGGGGGAAGTACCCATCAGATATCTGAGTACCTACTCTCAGTCAGGCCCTCTGTTAGGCACTGCTGATACAGAGAAAAATAAAGAAAAATAAGCTAAGCTACCTGCCCCTTGAGAAAGAAATACAGGCTCATCAGGGGAGGCAGACAAAGGAGAAATAATTACAAGAACAGCTTCAGAAATGACGTGACAAAAGCCAGCACAGGGCACAGAGGAAATGAATTTACTTTATACCTGTAACTTCAAGTCTTTCACTTCACAAACCAAAGTCACATGGTAGAGCCGCTTTCTAATTTTCCTCTGTTACCAGTTATTACCTTTCATGGTTAATTTTTGTTGCTCAGTCACTTAAACCATGAAGTGAAGTAAAAACAAGTTTAAAGAGGAAATTTTTTAAAAACCAGAAAAATCTGGGAGTCAGAAGACTCTTGAAGGCTTACCTGGTCCATTCACCTGCTTAAGATTAGGACCACACCTACCACATCTCAGACAGATGTGGTTTTTTAAAAAGCCAGATTATACCTTAATCCAGTTAAATACAATTTCAACTTGACTGCACTTAAATCAGCCTCTTCTTTTTTAGCCAATAACTTAGAAATATCTCTATCACAATAACCTAATTTTTTCACTTTAATTAAAGACCATTTAGATAAGCAATCAACTTTTGCTCTTCTAATATGTGTGTAGTTCAAAACAGATTTGTATGTAATTAATAATAGTGACTAGGCAAATGGGGAGAGGTGTGTGAGGAAAAAATTAAAGAGCAAAGGGTTGTTGTATAAGACGTTCTAATCACTGGATTCAGAAGGTGCAAAACGGATGGTAGATGACAAATATTTTCCTGGCACAAGCAGTATTGTAATGCATTTAACTTTTATCTTTTTACACTTGTCTGATACCTACTTGCTGTATTACAATCAGATCCATTGGCACTTTTACAGCTACTCTTCCTGTAAAGACTAGAGGGAAAGGACTGATAAGAAAACTTAGTGTTACATGAGAGCTCAGAAAAGTTTTATTGTAGAAAAATAACAACACTGAAGAATATCCATTAGTTCCTCCTTTAACATAAAAATTTAGAGTACCCATCACGGCCAGACACGGTGCTGAGGACATAGCGATGTGCAAAAAGCCATGCACCTTACCGCCCTGGGCTATCTGAAATGACATTTTAATCTCTGCTCACAATTTCCAATATAAATACACGGAAATACCAAGATAGTCCTTAAAAACGTAAGGCAGTGATGAAGAGACAACTTCTTTTCCAAAGGACAAAACTAATCAAGCGCAATGGGCCCGCCAGAAGAAACGCTCCCTTTTCATTTCTAGCTTTCTCAAACGTGTGTCTCTAGGTTCCGTCCCTTCATTCCCAGCCTCATCACCACACCCCTGCCCAGGCCTCCAGCTCTTCCCACTTAAGACTTCTAACTGGTGTCTCCCCCTAGGGGTTCCTCTGCATCTAATCGGCACCCTCAATGTCTTAGCTATCTAGTGCTGCTATAACAGAAATACCACGAGTGGATGGCTCTAACAAACACAAATTTATTCTCTCACAGTCTAGGAGGCTAGAAGTCCGAATTCAGGGCGCCAGCTCCAGGAGAAGGCTCTCTCTCTGTCTACTCTGAGGGAAGGTCCTTGTCATCAATCTTCCCCCGGACTACGAGCTTCTCAGTGCAGGGATCTGGGTCCAAAGGACGCGTCAGTCCCCGGCTCTTGTTTCTTGGTGGTATGAGGTCTCTGTCTCTCTGCTCGTTTCTCTCTTTTATATCTCAAAAGAGACTGATTGAAGATACAACCTAATCTTGTAGATTGAGTCCTGCCTCATTAACATAACTGCCTCTAATCCTGCCTCACTGACATCACAGAGACAGGATTTACAACACACAGGAAAATCACATCAGATGACAAAACGGTGGACAATCACAAAATACTGGGAATCATGGCCTAGCCAAAGTGACACACATTTTTGGGAGAACTCAATCCACAATACTCACACTCCCATCAGTTAGGACAGGCTAGCTTATGCTGCAGTAACAAACAACCGGCAAAAAGCTACGTTACAGAGTTTCTTCCTACCTCACACCTCTTACACCTGCTTGATCCGGGGCATGCTATTAACCTCTCGGGTCATCGGGAAAATGTGGGAAACAAAGCAAGAGGAGTGACTGAGTTAAGAGGTGAGTACGCAGAACCGTGCCCGTTGTCGACTCTGACATGAGGTTACCCCACGTGTGCAGAGCAGAACTGAGTTTTCAAGACTGATCTTTTGGAAGCAGGTCGCCAGGCCTGCCTGGCTTCCGAGGAGCCTCTGGGTGGGTTTGAACCGGCCAACGTTTCAGCTAGTAGTCGAGTGCTTATCTGTTTGTGCCAATGATGATAACTTGTTGCTGCTGCTGTTTTTATTTTTAGTATTAGTAGTATTTTTCCTGGGAAGCTTCTGCTCATACTCCAAGTCTGGTAAGATGCTCTGGTGACCACTCCCCTTTCTGGGGAGAACAGACATATGTAGTTTTCTGGTTAACTGTCTGTCTCAATATTAGGTCACAAGCTACTTGGGAATAAGGATTGGACCTCAATCTTTGAACCTCAGAGCTTAAGAGACAGAGAGTCTGGCACATGGCAGGCACATGGCAGGCACAGGTGCCCAGTGAATGCTTGCTAAACTAAAGGGAATAACATGGAGTAATAACTCCTGCAGCTTGAACAAGCCCTACCTCTGCTAAATGTACAAACACGGTATGACGTTAATCAGGACATACTCACTGGTGCATCTGGCCTGCTACAAACCTGACAAAAAGCCTGCAATCTGGGTCAAGAAGGGCATGTGCGACTTCCGGGCAACATGGCACTATACTCAGAAGCACCATGCCGTCCCTCTGCAGCAAAGATCAGAAAAACTAAGTCAAACAGAGTCACATGTCAATCCTGAAACCCTAAGCATCAAATGAAGAGATAAAGAACTCAGCCAAGCACCTAATGGAATAAGAAACTGACCGAGAACAGAGAGCGAGGAGAGATACATGCAGAGGTCCCCTATCAGCTACCGCAGCACAGATCCGCCATCTTGGACTCCTATTGTAGATCAGCGAACAGGGGGTATGAGAAAGCAGCTTCACAGAGCTTCCAGCAGGAGACAGAACAACTGGCAACCAGCGATATAGGCTTTCCCACCCACCCCCACCCTTCTTTACTCCCACTTAGCCTCCTCTGCTTCCTGCAGCTTCTCTTGGCTGGGAAGCACCAGCTTCACCCCGGTGTCGCTTGGATTCCACCCGCCCGCGCTGGCCGGCTCCCTGCGTGCCTTTTGTTGGCTGCCGGTGTTGCTTTTTTCCACTTCTTTAGATTTCTTCCTTACATCTCACCACCTCCCACTCCTTTCTCTCAAATACTTGGCTCCGTGCGCCATCATTGCTTCTTCCTGAAAGCCTGAGAAACACCACTCGACTGTGAAACTGCTTCCTGGCCTGTGCCACCACGCTGGTGGGACCCCCAGGGCTGTTTTGTTTGCTCTGATTTGATTTGTTTGTTTGTTCTTTTCTCAGCTTGGGAGCTCCTTCTAGCTGGGCAGTACTGCGCGGCTTGGAAGCTTCTCCATTACTCTGAGCGGATGCAGAGGGACATCCCTGGGGGCATTTCTTTTTTCTTTTCTTTCTTTTTTTTTTTTTTTGGTTCCTTTGTTTTGTTTTCTTCTCTTATTCCCTTTTTGTCTTTCTTCATTTCCAGTGTCTCAATTTATTCATTTTTTTCTTTTACCCTTTTTCTTTTTTTTTTTTTCCAGTTGTTTTTCCCTATTTCTCAGTCTCTCATCTCTCCACTCCGACAGCAAACTCCCTTAGCACTCTTTTTTGTTCATGTGTATGTTTTTCGCTCATGTTCCTCTCTCCTCTCTCTCATCTTTCCCATACCCATCTTAGCTCCACACATCACAATCTCCCCCCTCCTGCCTGCCTACCTGCACCGTGTGCTGAACATCACACTCCCAAACAGCACAGGCATGGCCTACTGGAACCTGCCCTGCACTGATTCCTGGTCCGCACTGTCAGCCCTGGTACAGGCCACAAACAACCCATCCCAGCAACTTCCCTTCAGCTGGACCTGCCCTGCTGTACCATACCTGTGTGACTGACCCTGCCCATTGGAGAAGGAGGTGAAAAGTATCATGCCCACAGACGAGCAAACAACAAAGAACACACAGCCCGCCTGCTCAGACATAACCAAATAAAACAAAAAAGCAGGGTGAAACAAACAAACCTATAATCAATAAACAAGGAAAATAACCACTGAATGCCCTGAAGACAGCAGAGAATACCAAAACATTTACAGAAACAGGACAGGATGGTTCCAGTAGGCGTCCAAAATAAAACACCAGATGACCTTCCAGCAGAAGAAAAGGCACTAGACCTAACTGATAGGGAATTCAAATCTCTAATATTCAGAATTATCTAAGAGTTGAAGCAAAAAGCAGATAAACATGAGGGAAAAATAGACAAATTCATGGAAAA